>NC_056741.1:1037656164-1037956164 GCF_019279795.1 Protopterus annectens
TAGAGCAGAATAAGTTATTTCTTACATTTATTTCACTGAACTGCACTTTTTAACACTTATAATTTTACTAAACAGCTAATCTACTAGATTTTGCACTCTAATAAAGCTTCTTTACTGTTTCACAGCATCTGTGTACTGTTTTATACTGTTTTAACTGTATTTTTCATTATCAGCATAGTCTGGATAGAGGCCTGCTGTTATCCAGGCTTGTTTTTTTTTTTTTTTTTCAGTTTCCTGTGTTTCGGGCAGCCATCTTCTGCTGATAGAGAACACAGAGCACTGTGTGTAAGGTATTAACTGGAAATTTTCTCCGTTTGTTAAACGTCTGTTTGTTTGTTCTGATTTCCTGCCAAGGGGTGTATCATATAACTGATTTGTGTGCAGTTAAAAGCATTCTCTAGAGTCTACTTGCACCTTTATCTGTTTAAAACATTCATTTAGTGGCTGCTTTTCTGCTGTGATAAACATTTAGTGTTTTCTGCCTAAACTACTGTAGTTACTAGCTGTAATAGTGTTCATTACTGTAATTGCATTTTTACTGAATTACTAAACTGCAAACTGCTTTTTCATACTGAGAGTTGTATTTTCTGTTTCTGATCGCTCTATCTGTGCTTTTCTGTGCATTTATTGTGAGGCTACTGTGTTTTAGTCAAGTAGCATAGTCTGGATAGTCTGTTATCCAGGCCTAGTTGTTTTGTTGTTAAATTTACTATGTTTCTTGCATCCGTCCTCTGCTGATAGTGTCTTGTCTTCTCTGTTATTGAGAATAACAGGGTTCCCTGACCTTCTCTGTCCTGAGTGATTGGTTGAAAGAGTAGGGGATAGCAGGACTGGGTTGTAATTTGAACTTCTAGATTCTTCCATCCTTTCTGGTATTTAAATCCTGTCTCTGCAGGGGGCTGTGCTTGTTTTTGTAAGGATATAGAGTGGTGATTCATCAATGGGACAAAGCAGAAATTCCCTAAGACTCCTAAAGCATAATAAGTTATTTCTTACAGTTATTTCATTGCATTGCACTTTGTAATGCTTATAATTGTGCTAAACAGCTAAACTACTAGATTTTGCACTGTTATAAAGCTTTTACACTGTTTCACTACATTTGTTTAGTGTTTTATACTATTTTAACTGTATTTTGCACTGTTAGCATAGTCTGGATAGAGGCCTGCTGTTATCCAGGCCTGGTTGTTTTGTTGTTGAGTTTCCTGTGTTTCTGGCAGCCATCTTCTGCTAATAGTGTCTTGTCTTCTCTGTTATTGAGAATAACAGGGTTGCCTGATCTTCTCCGTCCTGAGTGATTGGTTGAAAGAGTAGGGAATAGCAGGACTGGGTTGTAATTCGAGTTTCTAGATTCTTCCATCCTTTCTAGTATTTAAATCCTGTGTCTGCAGGGGGCTGTGCTTGTTTTTGCCAGACTGTAGAGTGGTGATTCATCAATGGGACAAAGCAGAAATTCCCTAAGACTCCTAGAGCAGAATAAGTTATTTCATTAAATGGCACTTTTTAACACTTATAATTGTGCTAAACAGCTAATCTACTAGATTTTGCACTGTTATAACACTGTTTTACTGTTTCACTGCATTTTGTGTACTGTTTTATACTGTTTTAACTGTATTTTTCATTGTCAGCATAGTCTGGAGAGAGGCCTGCTGTTGTCCAGGCCTGGTTGTTTTTTTTGTTGAGTTTCCTGTGTTTCTGGCAGCCATCTTCTGCTGATAGAGAACACAGAGCACTGTGTGTAAGGTATTAACTGGAAAATTTCTCCATTTGTTAAACATCTGTTTGCTTGTTCTGATTTCCTGCCAAGGAGTGTATCATATAACTGATTTTTTTGCAGTTAAAAGCATTCTCTAGAGTCTCTTTACTCCTTTACCTGTTTAAAACTTTAATTTAGTGGCTGTTTTTCTGCTATGATAAACATTTATAGGTTCATAGGTTGATACTGGGCTATCATCCCTAGGGCCTATACAAACCTAGCCATAACAATCCCCTGGCTATTTCTTCCCACAGTATTTACTTCCCTGGATCCCTGTCTAGCAGGGTTACTGATGTGATCCCCGGGGTGAATTTCCTATCTCCCATTCAATCATCAAGGTTCCTTTTGAAGAGGGCCAAAGAGGTGCTATGCTTGACATGTATGGGCAGTCTATTACAGAGTCTGGGCAGTCTCTGGGTCAGGAACCTATCCCTCCAGCATGTTTTGTTCATTGTGATGACAAGATTTAGATCCCTGGAGCATGTGTCTCTGAGGGATTAGGATTTCTTTAAGTGTAGCATGTCCAACAGCTCTGAGTTTGATATGACCTTGTATGTTAAGCAGAGATCGCCTCTGAGTAGACGATATGCGACAGAGTATAGGTGGAGTTTTTTTAGATGGTCAGCATAGGGCATCTGCTTTAGGCTTGTGATTCTTTTAGTGAGGTATTTCTGCAGCCGTTCCAGTTGTTGCAGATGTCTTGAGAGGTACATACCAAACGGGGAGCTGTATTCTATAATGGGTCTAATGAGGGAAGAGTACAGTGGAACAATGATCTCCTTTTTTCTGGATGAAAAGCCCTTAGTGATGAGGTGTGCCACATAGAAGGATTTCCTGACTGTTGTGGTGATGTGGTTATCGAAGGTGAGACCACTGTCCACCTGTACCCCTAAGTCTCTTATCACACTTTCAGTGTTTAGTGTACTGCCACCTATGTGTTAATTCATGGGTACATGTTTTTTCCCAAAGGGGATAGCTATACATTTCTTGGCATTGAGCTTTAGCCCATGGCTCTAGCACCAAGCATCTGTTTCTGTAAAGCTCTTTTGTAGAATATCCACATAATTTGGCGATTCAATAATGGCTCTCAGTTTGCAGTCATCTGCAGACTTTGTTAGCCAGAGTTCCTTAGTGTTGGCCTGTACTTCAGAGAAGTAGATGCCAAACAAGAGCAGTCCCAGGACTGAACACTGAGGTACTCCACTTGTCACTTGTCTGGAGCTGGATTTGAAGTTGGCTACTCTTACAGTGTGGGTTCTGTCAGTAAGCCAGTTGGCAACCCATCGAGTGATGTGGGGATTAATGCCTTGCTTAGTAAGTTTATCTATGATTCAAGAGTGTGGGGATGATGTTGAAGGCATTGATGAGATTCAGATAGGCTTGTGGATCACCTAACCCTTGTTCACGGCTCTGGAGACTGATTCGAAAAAGTTAATCAGGTTCAGGAGACAAGATTGGCCCTTCATGAACCCAAATTGCATAGGGTCCAGTGTTTGAAGGTTGACAATGTCTTTGTTTATATGTTCCATGATAATACATTCCATGGCCTTGCAGATCAAGCTCATTAGACTGATGGGGCAGTAGTTCCCCAGGATCCAAGGTGGATCCCCCCTTGTGGAGTGGAATAACTGTAGCTGTCTGCCACTCAGTGGACACAAAGCCTGAGGTGAGGCTATGATTAAACATGGCACTTAGGTGAGGTGTCAGTTAATTTTGTAGTTTGTGTAGTACACAGCCTGGGATGTCGTCTGTTCCCATGGATGCTGCATTCTTAGCTTTGGAGAGTGCATTTTTTACCTGTGTGGCTTTAATTACCGGAATTTGGCAATCTTTCGGTATTGAGATGGGCCCTTTAGGGGGTGAGAGGGAGGTGAAGTTTGCACTGAATCAATCTGCCAGGATATTGGCAATATCCTTGGGGTCAGTATATTTAATGCCATTCTGTTGTAGCTCAGAGCAGATCTGAGCATTGACATTTAGATTCTTGACATAGCTATAGAATGCCTTGTGGTTGTCTTTGGAATCTTTGGCAATTTTATTTTTGTAACTAGCTTTGGAGGATTTTATGCATGATCTCAGCTTCTTTCTGAGGCTGGTAAGGGAGTTTTTTTTATCCTGGGGTTTTCTTCTTTTCTGCAACAGTTCCTTCCTTTTGTTGTAAAGTTTGTTTATGGCAAGGGACCACCAGATTGGCTTCCTTTTTTTGGAGGAGAGTGTCTTGATTCTATTGGGGATGGCACGATTCATGCACTAGTGGATGTGCTTATACAGTGCCTTAGTGTAGGATTCAGCAGTCAGACTTTTAGTTCCCATCTCCATGGGTGTCATGAAGTTTGTCACTTCTGACTTGAGTAGCATGAATTTGGCTTTGGAGAAGTTTTTTTATGGAGGTTTCCTTACTGGGGGGGGTGGGATGTGGATGTCAAGGGTGATTAGCTTATGGTCAGACCTGACCAACGAGGGGGTGACCATAGGTGTGGAGCATCGATTTCCCATGTTGGTAATGACCAGGTTTAGGATATTGGAGCCCCTGGTGGGACTAAGGATTATTTGATCCAGGGAGTTGGAATTTATGAATTCCAAGAACCGTTGGACAAAGGTGTTCATACATGAGTAGTTTTCCCAGTTAATTGCAGGGCAGTTGAAATCGCCCAGTATTAGGGTGTTTGGTTGTATCTTAATATTTTTCAGTATGTTTAGAAAGGTCTATTGAGAATCTTGGGGCATGGTGGGAGATCTGTAGCAAGCTATAATTTGGATTGCAGTCTTACCTAGTGTTAGTTGTACCTGGAGAATTTCAGACACATTGTGCTGGGCAACTTGCCTGGTGTTGTGAATATCCTTTGTGAATATGGACACTCCTCCACCTTTAGTCTTTTGGTCCTGGTTTGGTAGCCGAAAAGTATGGTAAGAGTTGTAGCCTGGTATAGCAGGGGTACTCTCTGGAGCCTTGAACCAGGTCTCAGTTACTGCACAGATGTCGATGTTCTCCATTTTTAGGAGTGCCTCAAGAGAATGCATTTTGATGTTTAGACTTCTAGCATTGAGTAGCATTACCTTCAGATTTTGCATGCTTGTACCTGTTACAGTGGTGGTTTTGTCCTTTGAACTTTGCCTAAAAAAGGTACTATAAGGGTCACAAGAGCCTTAGCCAGTAACCTGAATCCAGGGGCAATAGGTGCAGACCATCTCTGGCAAAGCATCATGGTCTGTCGATCATGTCATCCCAGACAGACAGATACTGGATCCCCTTTAAATGACACCAGAAGCTTAGCCAATTGTTGAAGTCAATCATTTTGTCCTTATACTGTGGTATCATTCTGGGTGTTTTCTGCTTAAACTACTGTAGCTACTAGCTGTAATAGTGTTCATTACTGTAATTCTATTTTTACTGAATTACTAAACTGTAAAATGTTTTTTTTTCATACTGAGAGTTGTATTTTCTGTTTCTGAGTGCTCTATCTGTGCTTTTCTGTGCATTTATTGTGAGGTTCCTGTGTTCTAGTCAGGTAGCATAGTCTGGATAGTCTGTTATCCAGGCCTGGTTGTTTTGTTGTTGAGTTTCCTGTGTTTCTGTCAGCCATTTTCTGCTGAAAGTGTCGCGTCTTCTCTGTTATTCTGTAATAGTTTTCCATCCACCCTCCCTTTTGGTGTCCTGTTCTTATGGTATCCTGTTCTTATACTTGGTGATTTTGCAGTTGCCCACCCCCACTGTAAATTTGATCTGGGACACTCCTCCCGATCTAGTGTCATTAGCTCATTCTACCTAATACAGAGAGAACATTTGAGAAGGCCAACCCACTTAGGTTCTTAAAAATTCTCTTCTGCTCCTCCTTTCTCCCTTTCCACTTTACTAAAAAAAACTTTGCTAGAATCTCCTTGTGTTCTGACTGAGTGTGCTTCTCAGCTGATAGGTATATTTTTGGCAGATTTTAACTGTTCAGAATAAAACAGTAACTGAATTCAGTTCAGAATACAGTTTGAATAAACTGCATTTATTTAAACTGTATTTGTTTTAATATTGCTACACACACACACGTGTGTTAGCTTGCACTGCACTTGAATTTTTAGTGCTATTTTAGCTGCTTTTCTGTAAAAAAAATTTAAAAAAATATATAAAAAAAAATTCTAAGCTTGTTTCCTGC
This sequence comes from Protopterus annectens, assembly GCF_019279795.1. Taxonomy (NCBI): domain Eukaryota; kingdom Metazoa; phylum Chordata; order Ceratodontiformes; family Protopteridae; genus Protopterus; species Protopterus annectens. The sequence goes on from NC_056741.1 coordinate 1,037,662,063, forward strand.
CTTTCCTGTAACTAGTCTAGTCCAGATACAGATTTGCTGTATCCAGGACTGTTTGTAAGCTTCTGAGCCCCCCCAAGCCTTTCTGTGTTGGAAGGAAGCCTTCTAGCTTATTAGTGGGAGTGGTAAGCACTAGGTAGCCTATCTACCACAAGAAGAGTGGTTTCTGGCCCAGAAATTGTAGTTTATTGGCTGTTTGGGCAGTTTTTCCATCTCTTTCAACTTTCTGGATTAAAAATCCGCATTTGCGCTTGTTTCCCACCTTTCCTGTAACTAGTCTAGTCCAGATACAGATTTGTTGTATCCAAGGCTGTTTGTAAGCTTCTGAGTGGTGCCAAAGTCTGCTCTTCAATTTTTTCCCCATAGATCTGCTAGTTCTCTCCTCTCCTGCACTTTTACTAGCTTATTAGTCTAGCTCTTTAACAGACTTCTTGCAACAATTATTGCAGCACACAAAATGCTACCAGCACTAAATGTTCTACAAGGAAACAGTTCCAGTACTTATTATTAATGCCCATCCCTCCAGGCCTGTCTAAAGGTCAGTTCCCTGTGCTTTCTCCTATTAACCTGGTGAACTTGGGCATCCTGAGGCAATGTAACAACTACCTCATGTACACTGACAACCCTCTCGTCTTACCTCCCAACACTCAGACTTGTAAGAGATGCACTTATATATCCAAATCGGAAGCCACGCACTCTCCAGCCAAGACCAGAATAGCTGGTCAAGTGGAGAAAGTCAGCACTTGCACCACACCACATGGAACACATAGCCCTCCAGAACACACACCAGCACTGCCTTCACATAAAAACACAAACCACACACCCACCTTTGCGAAGGCTCTCAATGAAAATCTACCCAAACAGCAGAGACCTCCAAGGTAGAAATGCACTCAACCACCACAACACAACACTAATCACAAGACACATAACTCTCCTAAACAGTGTGCCAATCAACCAAAGCCCCTAAGGCAAAACAGCATGCCCAACACACTAGTCATAGGTGACTCGATAGTGAGGCACACTGATGTCCCTCTCACTAGCTTGAATAAGGAGAAAGTAACAGTCAGCTGCCTGTCAGGTGCCAGAATGCGCCACATAATGCATGCACTCAACACAACAGGTACAAATATGACTCTGGCATTGTACATGTGGGTGTGAAGGACCTGAGATGTACCTCCCTGGACTACATGAAAAGAGATATGGAGGAGCTCTTTGATTATATAGCCCAGGCGGGAATGACCCTAGCCCCAAGCAGCACCCTACCATCACCCAGAATGATACCACAGTACAAGCAGAAAATGATTGATTTCAACAACTGGCTAAGTTTTTGGTGTCATTCTAAGGGGATCCAGTATTTGTCTGCTTGGGATGATGTGATTAACAGACCTTGATGCTTTGCCAGAGATGGCTTGCATCTGTCACCCCTGAGCTTCCGGGTACTGGCCAAGACTCTTGCCACCCCTATAGGGATTTTTTTAGGCGGTGTTCCAAAGACCAAATTGCTACCATAACAACTATAAACAAATGCAATCTGAGGGTCATGCTGCTCAACACTAGAAATCTAAATCTCAAAATGCACTCACTCAAAGCACTCCTCAAAATGGAAAACATCGACATTTGCACTGAAACAGAGACCTGGTTTAAAGCAGCAGAAAGCATCCCTGCACTACCAGGCTATAACTCATTCCACACCTTTCGGCCCCAGAACTTGGACCAAAGCTCCAAAGGTGGTGGTGTTTCCATATTCATAAAGAATGCACTCACTTCTAGACTGGCAGCCCAACATAATGCATCAGAGATACTTCAGGTGCAGCTAACAATGGGTAAGACAGCAATTCAGGTTGTAGCCTGCTATAGGTCCCCAACCATGTCCCAAGACTCACACGCCACATTCCTAAGAACCCTGGAGAATATTAGGCTCCAACATAACACTCTCATACTAGGTAACTTCAACTACCCCTCCATTAACTGGGAAAAATACTCATGTACCAATACACTTGTCCAACGTTTCCTGGAATTAATTAATTCCAATGTCCTGGACCAGCTCCTTCTTACCCCCGCTAGAGGTAGCAACATCCTTGACCTGGTCATTACTAACATGGATGACCATTGCGCTACACCAATAGTCAACTCCTCCCTAGTTAGATCCGAGCAAAAAATAATCACCTTGGAAATACACATCCCTCCCACTCCCCTGCAAAGGTAACCACCATGAAAAACTTCTCCAAAGCTAACTTTTGGCTCCTAAAAACAGAGGTGTCTAACTTTACGGCACCCATGAAAATGGAGAATAGTTGCATGACCACCGAATCATACACCAATGCACTGTACAAACACATACACAAATGCATGGATCTTGTGATACCCAATAGAATCAAGGCAGTCTCCTCCAAAAAAAGGAAGACAATCTGGTGGCCACCTGCCATAAACAAATTCTATAACATAAGGAGGAAGCTGATGCAGAATAAGGTGAAGTCCCAAGACTGAAAAACTCCCTTATCAGCCTCAACAAAAAGTTAAGATCCCTCATCAAATCCTCTAAAGCTAGCTATAGAAATAGGATTGCAGCAGATAGTAAAGACAAACACAAGGCCTTCTATAGTTATGTAAAGAATCTCCATGGCAATACCCAGATTTGCTCTGAGCTACTGCACAATGATACCTCCTATACCGAGCCAACAGATATTGCCAATATACTGGCCGACAGATTCAATGCCAACTTTACTACTCTCTCCCCCAAAGGACCAATCATAATACCAGTAGATTACCAGGCATTCAGTATTACTGCTGCACAGGTTAAAACAGCACTGTCCAAGGCCAAGAATACAGCTTCTAAGGGATCTGACAATATCCCTGGCTGTGTTCTACATAGGTTCATAGGTTGATACTAGGCTATCTGCCCTAGGGCATTTATAAGCCTAGCCAGAGTGTACCCTTTAGATTAGTTGACTGTGCCTCTGTATAGTAGGTAACAGAAGATAGCCCTTTTAAGGTTAGTTTACTGTGCCTCTGTCTAGTAGGGACACAGAAGAGATCCCCATCCACTGGCCAAGATTTCTCTTGAAGAGGGTCATTGAGGATCTGCCTAACATGGATTGGGATTTTGCCTCTGGGATATGAATCTGTCCCTCCAGCATGTCCTATTTATTTCTGCACTGAGGTTTAAGTCCCTGGAGCATGATTTTGATTGAGGTGGAGCATGTCCATTAGTTGTGGTTTGACAGGAGTAGAGCTGGAGTTTCATTAGCCTAACTGCATAGGGTATCTGTTTGAGTCTCTTGATCCTCTTGGTGAGGTACTTTTGGGGTCTTTCCAGTTGCTGCAGGTGTCATCCCAAATGGGGCATTGTATTCAAATATGGGACTGATGAGTGATGAGTAGAGGGGCACAATAACCTCTCTTGATCTAGATGTGAACCCTTTTGTGATAAGGTGGGCCATATAGAAGGTCTTTCTAACCACTTTGTGGCAACGATTGTCAAGGAGAGATTGCTATCTACTTGGGTCCCCAAATCTCTAATTACTTCTTCCATACTTAATGAATTACCACCTATGTGGTAATTTGTGGGCACTTTCTTTTTCCCAAAGGGGATGACTATGCACTTTTTGGCATTTACCTTTAGGCCATGGCTCTGGCACCAGTTATCTGTCTCTGTGATACCCTTTTGGAGGATGCTTGTGTTTATGGCACCCAGTTTGTAGTCATCTGCGAACTTGGTCAGCCATACTCCTCCTGTGTTAGCCTGTACCTCAGAGAAATATATACCGAACAAGAGAGGTCCCAGGACTGAGCCTTGTGGGACGCCACTTGTAACTGGTTTAGAGTCTGACATGGCACCTGCAATTCTGACCATGTGGGTTCTATCCCTGAGCCAGTTTGCAACCCATCTTGTGACATAGGGGTTGATATTTAAGCTGGTGAGCTTATTTATGATGCCCGAGTGGGGTATTGTATTGAAGGCTTTTGCGAGGTCCAGGTAGGCTGTGTGGACTACCTTCCCTTCATCTACGGCCTTGGTGACTGTTTCAAAGAAGTCAACCAGGTTCAAGAGGCAATATCTGCCCTTAACAAAGCCGAATTGGGTAGGATCCAGTGTTTGGAGGTTCCCAATGTCTTTGTTTATGAGTTCCATGATGATCCATAGCTTTGCAGACCAGGCTAGTCAGGCTTATAGGGCACCACTTTTGTGGACTCGGACCACTGTTGCTGTACACCATTCCTTGGGTACATATCCTGTAGTAAGGCTGAGATTGAACAGTGACTTTATGTGAGGGTTCAGTTCTTCTTGGAGCTCATGTAAGATGCACCCCAGGACACCGTCCGGTCCCATTGATGCTGTGTTTTTTGCTTTGGAGAGGGCAGCTCTCACCTGTGCATCTGTGATGTCAGGGAGGCTACACTCTGTTGGGATAGACATTTGCTCTTTTGGGGGAACCAGTCTGCCAGGATGTTGGCAATGTCTGTGGATTCAGTGTATTTTTTGTCATTTTGCACTAACTCAGAGCATATCTGGGAGTTGCCACCCAGGTTCCTGACATAACTAAAGAAGGCCTTGTGATTATCTTTAGAGTCTTGTGCAATTTTTCTTTCAAAGCTGGCCTTAGATAATTTTATGAGGGATCGTAGTTTCTTGCTAGTACTGATCAGAGATGCCTTCCCTTTTTGGGATTTTGCTCTATCATGTAGTAGCTTCCTCCTTCTGTTGTATAGCTTATTTATGGCTGGGGTCCACCAGACAGGTCTCCTGCCTTTGGAGGAGTGAGTCTTGGTTTTATTTGGGATAGCACAATCCATGCATTCCTGTAGGTGTCCATAGAATGTGTTTGTAAAGGATTTTGCAGTTTGGGAGGTATTTTCCACTGGCCCGGGGGCTTTGAAGGATTCCACCTCAGTTTTGAGAAGTGTGAAGTTTGCTTTTGAGAAGTTCTTCACCATGGTTTCGGCTGGGGTGGGGATGGGATATGGATGTCCAGTGAGATTAATTTATGGTCAGATCTTACCAATGAGGGGTATACCTCTGGTATGGAACATAGAGTCCCCATGTTGGTGATGATCAGGTCCAATATGTTTTCCCCTCTTGTGGGAGTGGTGGCCAGTTGTTCCATAGCATTTGAGTTTATAAATTCTAGGAAGCGTTGGGCAAGGGTGTTGGGGCTTGAGTAGTGCTCCCAGTTTATGTTTGGGTAGATGAAGTCACCCAATATGATGGTGTTTGGAGAGACCTTCATATTCTCCAGTGTTCTCAGGAAAGCTGAGTGGGGTTCCTGAGTTTGGGAGGGTGGTCTGTAGCAGGCTACAAACTGAAAGGCAGTTTTGCCCACTGTTAGTTGCACATGGATGGTCTCTGATGGCAGTGCCACTAACCTGGAGGTGTGGGTATTTTGATGAATATGAATACCTTCCCCTTTTGTGGGTTGTCCAAGTTTTGGGGGTCAAAAGCATGGTATGATGTATAACCTGGTAGTGCTGGGGTGCTCCTGGAGCCTTGAACCAGGTTTCTGTTACTGCACAGATATCGATATTCTCCATACTGAGGAGAGCCGCATCTTGAGGTTTAGACTTCTGGCATTGAGCAGCATTACCCTTGGTTTCTTTTCCTTGTGTTGTCTATGGAGGTGGGTTTTTCTTTTTGCCTTGCCTAAAAAGGCACTATGGGGGTGGCAAGAGCCTTAGCCAATATTTGAAAGCCCAGGGTGACAGGTGCATGTCATCCCAGGCTGACAGACACTGGGTCCCTTTGAATGACACCAATACTTTAGCCAATTGTTAAAATTGATCATTTTGTCTTTATACTGTGGCATAATTCTTAGTGAGGCTGGCCTGGGCTACACTATCAGAGAGCTCCTCTATGTCTCTTTTCATGTAGTCCAGGTCATTCACACCAGCATGGAAAAGTCATATTTGTACTTGCTTTGGAGTGACCTGAGTGCTTGTGTTATGTGGCAGATCCTAGCACCCGACAGGCAGCTTACAGTGACCTTCACCTTGTTCAGCCTGGTGAGTGGGGAGTCACCTATTACAAGTGTATTAGGTGTGTTGGGCTGTGACTGTATGGCACACTGACTTTGTGAACTATGTGATACGTGGGTATTGTTGTGTTGCTTGGATGTCTGCTTTGCAGGTCTCTGCTGCTTGGGAAGATTTTTATTTAGAGCCTCTGAGTATGTTTTTCTGTGTTTATGTGCTTGGTTTGCTGTTGCGATAGGTCTATGTGAGACTGGATTTCTGGTGTGTGTGGTTACTTTCTCCGCCTGACTGACTGCGCCAGTACTGGGTTGAGAGAGCTCAGCCTCCAGTTTGGCTATATAGTTGCATCTCTCACATATATTTGAGCTTGTTGGGAGGAGGAGAGGGTGGTCTGTGTACATAAGGCAGTTGTAACATTGCCTCAAGATTCCCAGATTCACCAGCTGGACTGGACGGTAAACCCGAAACTGACTTTTGGACATGCCAGAATAGTATAAGGAACTACTTTTTGACTGATCAAAAAGAACCAATAAGGAGCCAAGTACTTTAAGGAGTATAAGAGGGTGTAGTGCTTTAGTTTATTAGTTCTTACTTATAAGATTACTTATACGAGCAACTGCATGGTTTTAGAATGAAAATAGAGTGCTTACTTTGAGGTTTAGAACAGTTCTAAGGGAAAAAGTGAAGAGCAGACTTTGTGGAGCCGGGAATAGTTTAAACCCGTTTAAGTGGCGCTGTCCGATGCTGATCTATTCGCAAAATCGTGCAAAACCATGCAAATGCAGGTTTTAAAGGAGGGAAACTGAAAGAGATAGGAGTTGACACAAAACGGCCAATAAGCTACTAGTTTCAGGGTCGAGACCACTCTTCCAGGGACAGATAAGAGAAGCTTCCTCCTATCCAAGTAAGGATATGGGCAACACAGGAAACTATACCACAGTCTGGATTTCAGCAAAACCTGAAATCTGGACTAATCTAGTTCAGCAAAGGCGGGAAATGAGAATTTTTTTTTTTTTTTCAGGAAACAGCAGAAAAACACACAGAAAACACTGTAAATGCTACAGTTATACAATACAAAAACAACTTAAATTGATATAAAACAAGTACAAAAACTGTAAAAAGCAGAAGGCAAATGCAATTTAAACTTTTTAAAGCACAGATCAGTTAGAAATCCGCTTTTTAGGTGGGAAAAGGCAGTCAGAGCATAAAAACAGAGAAAAAATACTTAAATCTGGAAAAGTCTCTCTTGGGTCTTTCTGTTGCCTGTATCACTCTGCAGGACACCACGAGGAGCTGTGCAGAGTTGTATACAATAACAAACTTTCTAAATCACAGATTCGCTAAAAAAACTGGCGTTTTAGGCAGAATTAGTTAAGACAGCAAGAAAAGCAGAAAAGTGATACTTAATCACTCCAGAGTTACTCTTTTGTCTCTCTGCTGCTGTAGACTCTGCAGAACACCTGGAAGGCACTTGCTGAGCGGAATACAAGTGTAAAAACTGTGCAAATGAGGTTTTTATAGCAGGGAAGTGAAAGAGATAGAAATTAGCCCAAAATGGCCAACAAACTACTAACTTCTGGGCTCAAACCACTCCTCCAGGGACAGATAGGCTGCTCAAACAGAATGAACTGGCACCTCACCTGTGCGCCCTGTTCAACCACAGCCTCACCTCAGGCTTTGTCCCTAGCGAATGGCACACTGCTACAGTCATCCCACTCTATAAAGGAGGAGTGATTACAGACCCTGGGAACTATCCCTCCATTAGCCTGATGAGTCTGATATGCAAAGCTATTGAACACATCATCATGGACCTAATAAACAAGGATATAGGGAATCTCCAAACTCTGGATCCCACACAATTTGGTTTTGTGAAGGGTAGATCATGCCTGCTCAGCTTGGTCAACTTCTTTGAGTCAGTCACCAGAGCTGTGGATGAAGGCAAGGTGGTTCATACAGCCTACTTTGATCTGGCCAAGGCCTTTGATAACTTTCTCTGCTCAGGAATCATAGAAAAACTCACTAAGCTAGGCATCAACCCATATATCGCTAGGTGGATTGCAAACTGGCTCAGAGATAGAACCCACAGTATGAAAGTAGCTGACTCCAAGTTAGACTGCCAACCAGTCATGAGTGGAGTCTCAAAGGGTTCGGTCCTGGGTTGTCTCCTGTTTGGTATCTACTTCTCTGAAGTCCAGGCCAACAAAAAGGGACTCTGGCTGACAAAGTTTGCAGACAATTACAAGTTGGGAGCTATTATTAACACCCCAAGTGATGTTGACATCCTACAGAAAGGCCTCACTGAGACCAACGACTGGTGTCAGAATCATGGCCTTAAGCTCAATGCAAAAAAATGTGTCATCATCCCCTTTGGGAAAAACCCAGTTCCCATGAATTACCACATCAATGGTAGTCCGATGAACTTGGAAGGCGTTATAAGAGATCTGGGAACACAGGTTGACAGCAACCTCTCTTTTGACCACCACATTGCCACTGTTGTCAGAAAGTCTTTCCATGTCACACATCTCATTACTAAGGGTTTTGCATCCAGGAAGAAAGAGGTCATTGTCTACATCTGCTCTTCCCTCATTAGGCCAGTCATTGAGTACAATGCCCCATTTGGCATGTACCTCACTAGACATCTGCAACAACTGGAGAGGCCACAAAAGTACCTCATAAAGAGGATCCTAGGCCTTAAACACTTGTCCTATATGGACAGACGCAAAAAAACTCCAACTATTCTCTGTCTCATATCACCTACTTAGAGGCGATCTTTGCTTGACTTACAAAGCCATGTTTGACCCAGCTCTGTTAGAAATGCTACATCTAAAGAAATCACAATCTCTCCACACCACACTCTCCAGAGACCTCAACCTCATTACCACAATCAACAGAACATGCTGGAGGGACAGGTTCATAACTCAGAGACTGCCCATGCTATGGAATAGACTTCCCATACATGTCAGAGCACCTCACTGGCCCTCTTCAAGAGAAATCTTGATGAGTGGATGGGAAATAGAAAATTCACCCTGGGGATCACTCCAGTGGCTCTACTCGACAGAGGCACTGGGAACTAAGGTTGGGTGGCACAATGCCAGGGTAATTCTATGGGCTAGGCTTTTAAAGGCTCCAGGGCCATTAGCCTGGTACACACCTATGAACCTATGACAGAGCAACAGATGGCACAGGATGAAATTGAAGAGAAGGTGCCACAGGAAGATACCATAGAACTTTCTATAGAATGCCTGCAGGAAATGGAAAACAAAGGATGTGCCCTCAGCGTGGAAGAAAATGAGCTAAGAGAAGAGTTGCTTGATTTAATAGAATGGATAGATATTTTAAGATCAATGAGAGAAATAGACTGTAGAAGGTCAATAAAGCCCAAAAAGTCAGAAGTCTGATAAAACAAATGAATGCAGTAATTATTACTGTCCATAGTGATCCATGCAATATAACAGAAGTAAATAGGATATATTAATGTGCTGTTAAATTAATAACTGATAAAGTTCTACCACAATAACACAGGGTAGTGAGGGAAAGGAAGGTGAGAAATCGAATACCATCATGGATGTATCGAACAGAGAAAACTATAAAGCAATTAAGAAAGGCCACTGTTAGACGACTATAGAAGAGGGAATAGATCAACAAAAATACTAAGAAAGATAGATGTGATAAAGCAATGCTCAGTATTAGAACAGACCAGGATCTATCATGCACTATCATAAATAACAAACTAAAATTTTCAGCACAGGCAGAAAAGTTTAGAAGATACACAGATAAATATAAAGGAAAAGTATAAAATAAGCAATTTATTGATGACCCAAAAAAGTTTTATAGAGAATTGGGAAACAAGGTAAAAGGAACTGAAAGACTGCCAGAAAAGATGAACTAGATACATTTTGGAGAAGTATCTATGAAGATCCTGTGGAACATAAGAAAGATGCTAAATGGATAGAAAAGTAAAAGAAAGGATAAGAAGTTTAAAGGTGCAGGATATGAAATGGGATAAAGTAACAGCCAGAGAGATTGAAACAAAATTAAGAAAAGCCTCTAATTGGAAAACCCCAGCCCGGATGCAGTATCTAACTTTTGGTTAAAAGTATTAACATCTTTGCACAAAGATTTACCCATGAGTAAGAACTATTTATATGCACACCTCAAACAGACACCAACCTGGCTAACAACAGCAAAACAATGCTCCTACTTAAGAGTGAACCTGCAAGCTACCCTAACAATTATAAACCAATAACTTGCCTTCCAATGACGTATAAACTATACACGGGAATTTATGCTGACGGAGTTTATAGTCATTTACAAGAAAACTCAATTATGGCAGTAGAACAAAAGGAAATTAAAAGAAAGTCATATGGAATGAAGCATCGTTTGGTGTTAAATAAAGTCATACTGGAGAACTGTATAAAGGGGAAGAATTTAAGTATGGTATGGATTGACTATAAAAAAGCATTTGATAGTATCCGACATTCATGGATAAAAGAGTGCTTAAAAATGTATAAGATACACCCTACACTGATCAACTACATTATAGTGACCATGAAACAGTGGCAGACCACTTTGCAATTAAGCCATGATAAAGGACAAATTATTATCCCAGGGATAAAAACTCAAAAGTGATATTCCAAGGTGACTCTCTGTCACTGCTGCTATTCTGCCTTGCCCTTAACCCATTAAGCTGTCTACTTAACAGCTTAGGCCATGGCTATAATTTGGCTCCTAGAAAACAGCAAAGTATAAAGACTTCTCATCTTCTCTTTGTCGATGATTTAAAAGTGTATAGCTCATCATATGAGGAACTGAAATCGCAGCTGCAGATTATCAAAAGTTTTTCAGATGATATAAGAATGTCATTTGGTCTTGATAAGTACGCAAAAGCAACCTTTAAAGCAGGAAAACTGCAGCACTAGGAAAACATCACTTTGGGACAAGAATGTGATATAAAAGAACTTCAGCAAGAGGGAGTGTATAAATATTTGGGAACTGATGAAGGATCAACAATAAGACATGAATAAATGGGTATAAAGCTTAGTAAGGAATACTTTAAAAGACTTAAATTAATTCTGAAAACAGCATTGACATCTAGGAACAAAATCCAAGCTATAAACCAATTTGCTCTTCTTGTCCTAACTTACAGTTTTGGAGTAACTGACTGGCCCCAAAACATAATGTTGGATAGATTTGATAGGAAGACAAGAAGGATGTTTCATGCTCACCAGATGATTTGTAAAATCAGTGTATACCAAGATTATATATTCCCCATTCTGAAGGAGGGAAAAGCCTCCTTGAAATTGATTACATGTATAGATCTGCAATTGTGGGACTCCACACATATCTGCTGACCTCATAAGATCCAAATGTAGTGAAAGGTTTGAAACATGAGGAGAATAAATCTAAAATGACTTCTCTGCTTAATTTAGCAGAAGCATATCAGTGTCAAGCAGGAATGGAAATCAAACCAGAAGTAGATAAAAGTCAGGCAGCAACTGAATGTGCCAAAAAACAAAATAAAGAACATAAGGTGAAGAACCAGATGAGAAGGCAAGAAATGTGGAAAAAGCATAAATATAGCTGCAAGTACAGAAAACGTCTGGAAGAACCTCATGTTGATCAGGAACAAACACAGGAATGGTTAAGCAGAGGCAAATTTAAACTAAGAGATGAAAGGTTAATATTGGCAGCCCAAGATAGTGGGCTATGTACACGCTGGTTTACAAAGTCCATTGAACATGTGGGTGAAACAGACAAATGTAGGTTTTGTAAAACCGAATTGAAAACAGTCGCAAATTTTGTTGCTGGTTGTGACATACTAATGGCAAAAGAATTGTATACTGAAAGGCATAATAATGTGGCAAGACTGTTGCACTGGGGATTGTGCAAATATTATGGTACTAAAGTGGCTGAAAAACACTGGAAACATGAGACACAAAGCATCATCGAAAATGATGAAGTTTATATCACATGGGATCACCCATTACCAACAGTTCAAGAGATAGAGGCTAGAAAACTGGATATAGTGGTCCACGATAAGAAAAAAGTAGCACTGATAATTCAAATCGCTACCACCCAGTGGCTACAGTATCTTATGTACAGAGAGACACAAAGTCATAAAATATCAGGATCTGTAGGCAGAAATGAGAGAAATGTAGAGGAAAGCTACCCAGTCAGTTCTAATAGTAGTAGGAGCAGCAGGTCTTATAAAAAGAAAATCTACAGTCGTATTTAGATATGTTACCAATACATGCAACTCCATACGAATTGCAGGAGGAGTCATTACTGGGCACATTGCAGGTGCTGCAAAGAGTACTTCTGGCTGACATCAAAGACTGAAACAATACTCATTTCATGAACTTTAATCATACTTTGACTTAGAAATGGGGTCCACTCCCGCCATACTATTAGAAACCCAAAAGATTTGGAGAAATAAAAAATAGTGTGATCCTGGAGTTTGTATATATAGTTAGGGTGGATGTGGGGGAGTGGGGAGCATAAGGTCCTAGGTGGTTTTATTTACTCTGATGAGTGTTTTGTTGAAGTTTGGGCAAGTGTTTACTTGCCATGGGAAAAATTCACCATACAGATATTTTGTTTTCACAATTTTCATCTCACAAAAATGAAATTCGGTGAAATGGCCTTGTTAATATTAGAAGCAGATATATATATATATATATATATATATATATATATATATATATATATATATATATATATATATATATATATATATATATATATATATATATATGTCTACTTCATTTGACCCAACTTCTAATTGCCTGAAATTCATTTGACTGACACCAAATGACCTAAACTTCATTTGACCTAAAACTCATTTCACTGACAATGAGCACTGGCAGTCTGTAGAGCACTGTAAGGTAAGTCAATGGTATATGCCCTGTTCCCCATTGTAGCACAACCCTGGAGTTAGAATTTATAGTTAGGGGAGTGTAGGTGGCGCAGCAATGTTTGGTTTTACTGAACAATATAAAATTAAACCAGAGAATATGTACTCAAACTAGGTGTGGGGCTACGCAACCCACACACCCCCAATGTGGGACGCTGCACCCCTACACACCCCCTAACTATATATTCTAACTCCAGAGTTGCACTACTGCATCACTGGACTACCCATAAAAATGTGGTAAGGCTCATAAAAGATGCAAACGAACCTGCGTGCATAATAGTAAAACATTTTGAGTGTCTGCTTATGGTAGGTATCTTTTGTCAGTAAAAGGGGAAAAAGAAATCAAACCTGTTAGTTCTGTCTTGTTACAATAAGGTATTACTGTCCCAATTTGCAGTCCTTGTAACACCCCTATTTTACCAGCTAAGAAACCAGGAAAAAGTACATAAATATCTGTACAAGATTTATGCACAGTAAATGCGGTAGTGGTACCAACATTTTCATTTGTTCCTAAAAATGCAACAATACTGAGTTGCATCTCTTCAAATGCCACAACCATCTCAGTTATAGATATTTCATCTGACTTCTTTTATATCCTTATATATGCAAATAATCAATATCTGTTTGCATTTACTTATAGTTGAAAGCAGTACCTTGAATTAGATTACCACAAGGGTATGTGGAATCTGAATATCTCACCCTTTGCTCTCAAAAAAAAACCAGACAAAATTAAACTTTCTTTGTGGGTCAACTTTGATTCAGTACATGTATAATTTGCTTCTTGCCCCAAAAACCTTGCATGACTGTAAACAAGGTGCTATTTTTCTTTTGACTCAGTTAGCAGAATTGGGATTCAAAGTTATTAGACACAAATTGCAGTTACAGAAATTGTGGGTTCAGTACTTGGGATATCTTATTTCAGAAGCTGCTCAACAGATTTAGTATTCATATTGCTGCAATCCAAACTTCACAACTCCCTACTACATTAAAACAGTTGCAATCTTTTTGGGGATTAGCAGGTACTATTGACAATAGATCTCTTATTATGCAAAATTAAACTCCTGTTAAAATTATTAAAGAAAGATACCCCTTAACTATTACCTGGTAGGATTATCATGAGCAAGCCTTTGTACAATTGCAAACATTACTTTTAATTCCTCCTGCACTTGGGTTATTAGATTATTCTAATAGATTTTACTTATTTTGTAGTAAAAGAAATGAAACGGAACTAGGATCATTGGTACAACATAGGACAATGGTTTTAGACCTGTTGCTTATTTCAGTATGATTCTTGATCGCATAGCTGCAGCCCTTCCCACTGCCTTCGTGAGGTGGCTACGACAGACAGTGAGCATAGTAGACATGGCGAGTACACTGACTCTCAGGCACAAGACTTGTGTGGCAGTTCTGCATTCTGTAGAAGCTTTGTTACTGAAGACTAAAACACAATATTTATCTGCAACATGACTGTCTAAATATGAACTGTCTGCACTTAATAGCCCTTCTTTACAGATTATTCAATGTCCACTACTTAACCCTGCTTCTTTAATCCCTACAGTGTACAAAGGAGAACCCCATGATTGCGTAGTTGTTACTAATAGTGTGCTTCCTCTCAGATTAGACTTAAAAGATGTTCCTTACAAAAATCCAGATCTAATTATTTTTCTAAATGGTTCCTGTGTTCATAGAGATCATGGTGAACTTGAAGCAGCCTTTTATGTTTGAGCACAAGACAGAATTTTGTAAACTAGACAATTACATGGAAAGGTGTCTGCTCAAGTAGCTGATCTTGAAGCTATTACTAAAGCCTGTAAAACTGGGAAAGATTATTCAGTAAAAATCTTTGCAGATTCTCATTATGCTTTGGGAGGAGTTCATAATCTTGGAACACTCTGAAAAGAAACAGGTTATTTAACATCAGCAGGAACAGTTATCAAAATCCTGTTTTTGTTAATGATTTGCTGAACACCTCATTATTACCAAGGGCGATAGCTGTAGTAAGGTGTGCCGCACATAAAACCAATGATTAATTTATAACAAAGACTAATATCATAAGACAACAAAACAGGCTAAATTGTCTTATCCTGTTTGGGCAATTTAATAATTTTGCAGCAATTAAATAAAAACAACAGTTATTCCTCATCAGATGGGGGGAATGTGAAGGGTGAGATATACAAAAAAGGAAAATGCTAGTATGTATATTTTTAATTGGTCAGTGGTTGTTCTATGATTGTTGCATGCTGCTTTTAATGAAAGGAAATACAAAAACTCCATTATTTTGGAGTAGATAGGGCCATAATATCCTAGTCTCCATGCACACGTTTCTCTTTGTAGTAAAGGGGATTATTATTTTCAGCTGAACTGTGTCATAGGAAAGTTATTTGGTACATTGACACTACCTATAAGGTCACTGAATATGGCCACATTATAGTGCCAGATAAAGGGCATCTCATGAAGAAATCAGTGTATGTACCACCACTGGAGCTGTTAAGGTGTATTAGATGTTTTTCTCCTGGTAATACTCCTGAGATAAAAATGGTGATACTACAATGGCTGCAACTCGATCCATTAATGAAAATGCATCATCAAGGAGTACAATGCAATCGCATGCATACAGTATCACTTTTACTTCTGCCATCTAGAACAACAGTCAGGAAATCAAAGGAACTAGCATGTGAATGGTGATATTGCCTGCATGTTTTTGCAACCATTGTATGTGGCTTTATGTCAGTCAGGTGATGTGTAAATATCACACTTAGTATGGATAAACTTTTAAGCATTTAGAATTAAAGAAGCACGGAGCTAAGAGACATAAGAGGTATTCAGTGCATTCTGCAGCTTTTGCAAAATGATGAACTATGCCATGTGTGCATCTATTTGTATTTCACATGAGTACGTAACAGAAATCAGCCACACTACCATTAGAAGAAGAGGATGCTGCAGTTACTGATGATGACAATGATGAGATGCACGTGCGTAAGAAGTAAAGGTGAACACGTGGCTAATAATGATTGCATATTAAGTAGTCTGCTTATGGCTTCATTTGTCAATACTGATTTGTATATTTTAATCTCTGAACCCTTCAATGACTCATAAACACTAATATGAATAGTTCAGCCTAAATTTAAGATGTCAAAATATTCTTTACTAATAATATAGAGGATTATGATCAGGTATCGAATCATCCAGTCATAACAAGGATGTTATGTGTTTGAGACATGGATGTCCAGAAATTTACCTAGAGAACAGAGCTTGAGAGGTGAATCTTAACATCCCTGGTTATAACTGGAAAGACTCAGGGCCAAATTCAATAAAGCCTACATTGAGTGTACACAGTTCTGAGTGAACAGACAACAGAGACATAACACACACCTTCTTCATCCTAATTTTAGCTTTCCTACTGATATTGTTGCAGCCTTAAATATTGACAAGGATTCATAAAGGTTACCACAAAGTGTAGACTATGTACACTTAGTGTAATCTTTCTGAGTGACTACAAAGCGCAAAAAATATGATAAGAATTTTATTGAATATGTATCGTGTACACTTAGCTTACACTTAGCATAGGCTTTATTGAATCTGGCCCTCACTCATAATTCTTTGAAGTGTATGGAACTTTCCCTACTCCCGTGTACTACAAAAGTTACAAGAAAAAAAAAAACAGTATAGTAAGTGTTTATTAGCGTAGAAAGCCGTAACACACTAACAGCTGATACACAGAGAGCGGCCACCAAAGAAGTGCATTGAGAAGGTGGTAAACACTTCATTTAGACTAAAGTCTGAATGAAATGTTAGCTTCTTGTCACTTTTCCACTGTGGCTGCTAATTACTGCTAATGCTCTAGTGTGAAAATAGTGTTAAACAGCACTGAGTGCATTGTTATGCACCTTTCTGAAATCAGTAAAGTGCTTAACAAGTCTGTCTTTTCACTGATTTCACAGATTATAATTGCAGCACTTTGTGTACTAGATAACACTTAAATACTACTATGTACATTACTGTTTTGAACTCAAAGCTGGGCAGCAACTATGATGAAAACAAGTCAGTGGCAAAAACCTCATCAATGTCTGTATTTGTCCTCTTTGAGTCAAGCCTATATGGTTTGTTCATAAAACATTGCATAAAAGACATTACACAACTGTTGTAAAAACATAGCATTTTTTATCAAAGCATCCTGTCATTTTTTACTGAAATGTTAGAAAAAAGATGAAGACATCAGTGTGCATTTGCATGATGTATAATGGGATTGTGCTTGGGGGGTAGTATACTGCAGATGCTGAAATAATTTGGAAACAAATCACTTCTTTGTGTTAGTGCATGAGTATGAGGCATTGGCAGCATCAAATAGGTCACTAGTAGAAGCCCATTCTGCTCCCCACAAGGAATTTTCTGTGAAAGTATGTCCAGTGCTTTATCCATTGTACATTACTGAAGGTTATACATACTTTCTAGCAGCTCACTGCACACTTCCCTGCCAGGTTATCCAGCAGCCAAAGCTTTCCCATTTCCTGCCCACTAACATACCCTATACTTCCTCCTTCATAAATTTATTTTTCTTCTTGTCCACTAAACAACGTACTCCTCCCTTGCTTATTCTCTACCCTTCTCTGTAGTATGCAAGCTCCTTCCTCCCCCCTTCCTGATTTTCTCCTGTAGGGGTCTCTGTTGTATCAAACTGGCTGCCCACTAGGTGGCGCTCCTATTCCATTTTGCTCTCTCCACTTTCATTCCTTCTCTTCTCCTTATCCTTACCCATATAGTTCTCAGACTATCCTACTACTCCATCCCTTACCATCCTCCCTGGATTACCTGTCCTCTTCTCCACTCTACATATACTCATCTCTATTTTCCCTTATATGTCTCTGTTCCTTCTTCTTCTTCTGTCATTTCTTTATATCTATCCACTACTCTAATTTGCTGCCAGTCTTACACCTTACTTCACAGTTGTGCAAGCTTACCTTCTGGATCTCATACTCCACTGATTGTTTTCCTCCCATTTCTACTCCTGCCCCCAATTCCCACCCGCCCCCAGTACCTCCACATTTATTCCTAACTAACCCCTCCTATCCATTCCAATCAGCCTCTCTCTATCTTCTCCTCATTACCCCTCCCACTTGTGACTCCTCCCACTCCACTTAACCTGCACTCCTACCTACATTAACTCTCTGTTTCTCTCACCCAGTAATTTTTCACATCCTCTTCTACTTCCTTACCTCTCCTCATCAAATAGTCTACAAACTTCTTAACTATTCTCTCCTCTATCCCCCTCCTCTCTAAGTATGCCCTCCCAAATCCTTCACACAATCTGTGTCCCATGCTCCCTTCTTGCATTTCTAATTCCTCTCTATCTTGCTACTTCCTACTCTCCCATAGCTCCCTTACACCTACCCACTTTTCAAACTATCCCTTGCACTCACTTTCAACCTGCTTTTATTACCCACTACAACGCCATATCTTCCTCTCTTATTCCTCCTAAACTACTGTACCAATTCCTTCCTAAACTCTTCTCAACTACAACAACTACCTTCACTGTTACACTAATACCATCTCCAAACAACTTCCTTCTCAATAAACCCAAACAACTAAAAGCTAATCCCTATAATGACCTAGCCTTATCTGGAGATATCCATCCCAACCCTGGTCCTAACTAACAACTCCCTCCCCCCACCCCCTACTTCTTTCATAGCACACTCCAACTCCACCCTTCCCTCTTCCTCTCCTACCTCCTCTCTTAACTCCCTTAAGTTCTTTACTATAAATGCCCAGAGCCTAAATAATAAAATACACCAAATACAAGCTTGGATTTGTCACAACCAACCTGACATCTTAGCCATCTCTGAAACTTGGCTAAAACCCCATACTGCAGACTCCAAAATCCTACCTCCTGGTTACCAAATCCATAGAAGCGACTGTTTAAACAGAAAAGGAGGAGGCTCTGCACTAACCTACTCTAACCTTCTCTCAGTAATCCCTCTACAAACTCCAATTCCACAATTCAAAAATTCTGAACTAACAGCTAGTCTCCTACAACTAAATAAACATAAAAATATCTGCATTATCTCCCTATATATCTCTCTACCCTTCAAAATATTCTTCACTGGGCCCTTCATCCTAGGCGATGTTAATATTGATTGGAATAAAATTAACTCACCTTCTCCTCCTTATTCATTAACCTGTACAACTTTACCCAAGTAATTCACACTATCACACGCCCAAATAAACACCACCCCCAGGATCCATCATCGATTGGATCTTAGTCTCAAACAAAATAACTTTCTCTGGCACTATCCCAGATACCTTTAGTGACCATCTCCCTGCATTCATACATCGCTCAAACAACACCACTAAACATCAGCACCATTACATCCACAGTAATCTCAGCAACTTCAACCCCACAAACTTCTCCAACACTCTTAAACACACTAACTGGCAAATCCTAAATACTCTTCCCCTTGACAACGCAGTAGAACATTTTAACTCCATTTTCCTAAAAATTCTCAACTCCCAAGCCCCACCAAGAAACAAACGAGTCAAAACTAATTCTGCTCCATGGCTTTCCAAAGAAACCAAACAAATCATGAATTGTAGGGACAAATACTGGAAGCTCTACAAGAAAAATAAGATGCCTTCCACCCTGCTTCAATACACCCAACCAAGCAAAAAAACTAATCACCTCTCATAAAAAAAACTATTATAATAAACTTCAGTCTAACAACGTTAACCCAAAACAATTCTGGAAATCCATTAATTCCCTACTCCACCCAGGATCCAGGAATAATCAAAACCAAGAATGAATCGCTCTGGAGAACCAGATGAAGGTACAGACCGACAACCAAGCACAATGAATTCCAAGGCAGTTTATTAATAATTTCCCTTTCAAAAAACATTTGTATGTATACAAATTAATAATCAATTCTGTATTGTATGGACCATAATTAAAACATTAGTATAATTCATTTTTAAATTAATCATTTAAATTAATTATTACCATAATTAAAACATCCAGGAATAATCCCTGCCCAGACCCTAGCTTAACTGACTCAGAACTCAGCTCTCTCTTTAACACATTTTTTACTGACTCTATAGCTAATCTTACCAAATCTTTCCCAGACAACAATCCTTCCTACTCTCATTCCTCTACTCCCTCCTACCCTCTTAACTCCCCTCCTAATTTCCATCTCAAACCTGTTCCAACTACTTTTATAAAAAGACTTCTCACTAAACTAAAGCCTTGCTCAAATGCCCCTGACAACATACCCTCCTCCTTCCTCAAAGCTGCTGCTGAAGGTATTGCCATCCCTATCAGCATCCTAATCAATAGATCTTTAAAAGAATCATAAACTCTGGCATTCTGCCTTCATCCTTCCTCTTCATAAAGGAGGCAAAAACACTAATATCTCCAACTTCTTCTTTCACCCATATCAAACATTCTTGAAAAATGTGTCCACCACCAACTTATGCCTTTCTTAACCCAAAATAACCTCATAACTCCCACCCAGCATGGTTTCACAGCACCATTACTGCCTTACTATCCTTCTTAGAAACAGTAAGATTACTAGTATCCTCAACACTACTTAATCTTTCTAAAGCCTTTGACACTATCTCCCACAAACACCTTCTCTTCCATCTCTCCAACCTTCATCTCTCCCCTGAAACCCTCTCCTGGTTCTCCAACTACCTATCTGACAGATCACAAGCTGTCAGATCCAATAACTCTACCTCCTCCTTCCTGCCCACACCCACCGGTGTTCCCCAGGGATCCATCTTTGGACCCATGCTCTTCAACATCTTCATAAATAACCTTCACACTGTCGTCCCTGACACAACAGTTATCCAATACGCCGATGACTCCACCTTAGTTTGCACCGCTGCCAACCTGCCAGAACTACTGACAAAAACTCAAATAGAACTGGATGCAGTGCAACCATCTCTCTCTCAACTCTAATAAATCTAACATACTTCTCTTCTCTCACACCAGGACCTACTCCTTCGACAAAAATGCTTTCAAACTGCTTGGCCAAAGCAAGACTGCCATAGAAGTGGTTGCTTCTATAGATGAATACCTTAAATTTGATATCCACGCATAACAAAACATCAAGAAAACTCACCAAAAACTTGGTATGCTCTACAGGAATAACCACTTTCTCTCCAACTCCTCCAGGCATACTTTAGCAACTACCTATCTCCTTCCTTCCTTACTATATGGAGCCCTCTTCTAACTAACCTGTCTTCTTCCATCACCTCTAAACTTGAAACTTGCTATAATAAAATCTCCAAATTCGCAACCAAATCCAAAACCTCTACTCACCACTGCATCACCCTACAATCATTGAACTGGCTGGAACTCCCTAACTACCTCAACTACCTCCAACACAAATTAATATTCTTTCCAAATAAGTGCCCAGCACTAACAAACATCCTTCCCCCTTACATCCCAACCAGATCTTTGAGATCTGAACACCAAACTTTAATCTCTATTCATAAACCCAAATGCTCTGCAGGCCAACTCCTTCTCTCGTTCACTGTAGGCAAAAAATGGAACTCACTCCCTCCTTCACTTAGGACGATACCTGACCCCGAATCCTTCAAGACCCAACTTTTCTCATTTCTATCTTCCAAACGTAAATGCTCCTGCTTTCACCCTACATAAATACAAATAAATTTCCCCATAAAGCCTACTAAACTCCTGCTCCTAACTTCACTACATCCTCTCCTTTTCTATTTACCTAACACAAACCTAATCCATCACCTTCTGATCATTCAGTTTCTCTCTCTTGACTCCTAGCATGTATATAACACAACTATCAAGTAATCACTGATGCCTATTTCTTGACAATTGATTCTTATTGCTCTGAATGTAAAAACCTACAACCTTTGTCTCATTGCATGTATAATGACAATTTATTCTTTTACTATACCTGTTTTGTATAAATTCATACATGTATTTTACCTTTGCATTTGGCATTTTTTGTAACCTCTAATTGTGTTTCTTATGGAGCTTTTCTCCCCGGGCCTCCACTGAAAATGGGCACATTCTGGCCCAGTGGACTTCCCCGGTAATCAAACTGAAATAAATAAATAAATAAATAAACTATATAATCTCCTGAACCATAATACTGCCACAAGCCACTGGGAATACTGGTTTCTTCACTAGTACATTGTTGTTACTTATCATCCTGACGCTTATTATTTAATCATTTACCTCAGAGAAGACTGTAGCATTCAGACAACTGCATTCAGGGAATTTCCAGCTCAGCTGCTCACTTCACTCCATTTTGTACCATTTTGCATAGCTTGCAAGGTATGCAGCTCTGAAATGACTTGCCCGGTGTTAGCTGATTTATGCTGCTGATTGCCTTTGACTTCTTGCTACAGTACTTAATGTGTATTGACAGGAAGCATTCTTTCCACCTTTATCTGAGCCAATATGCCATCAGAAACACTTAATTCTCTTTCCTGATGCAGGGGCATAATCTTCATTCTAGATAAGTAGCAACTTTTCTTTCTCCACTTTCAAACATTGCTTGGTGGTTGGGAGTTTGAGGCATGCACATCTGTTTTCAGAAAGCTAGATTTGTTTTACACAGCTTTCAAAACTGTAGGCCAGTGTCCTGTACCTAGAGTAGGATGTCTACCTGTGACATTGTCAACCAGGGTACTGTGAGTAGCCCAGGGTGTAAAAGATTTAATAGGGGAGGAAGGCTGTTGCAACATCCTGTGCTGGAGGGATAGGATCAAGTCTACCATAGGCTCATGTTATAGCATAAACTCAGAATCAGTACTCAATACATTAACTACCACACAATTAACAGCATAGGCCATGCAGTGCACACATATGGGCATGTAACACCTTTACTGGCAGATTACACACAGTACCAAGAAACAATCAGCCAATAAGCACAAATTCCAGAAATCTTGCAATTATCAAATCCCCAGTGCTTGGTTACAAATTGACTACCACATCCTACACTGAATGACTCCAAAGGTAGGTACATAAAAGTTAATCCTCACTAAATAATGGGTCATCCAGTGTGTGTTTTACCATCCAAGCCTACTATGGTAGAATGAGTCAACTAATGGTGAAGCATAACTGGGAAGAATTTAGCCTTTGTTCTTAATTAAAATACATCTTTCCAAACTAATTAAGATTACACATATAAATACTTCCTCAAGTAGGCTTTTTATTTTTTACCTTAAATCTTACACAGGGGAGTGCCACTAACTTACCCTCAGTCAGATGTTTTTAATTATGCTTTAGAAATATTTTGAAAATCACTACGGTAGCTACTATATCTATCTATATCTATGTGTCTCCTGTACCATTTTCAGGCCAACCCAGAGAACAAAAAACATTCTTTACTAACAACTGAGAAATGAACAGACAAACAAAAAGAGAAGTGCTATAATTAAAGCATCAGGGAGTAGGTTTCTCAAATATAAGCATATAATGAATAATTGTACAAAGAAATATAAGACTTACAGATAATTTATTATAAGGAGAAAATGGAAAGTGAGGTAAGGGACTATTGCAGGTGTGTACTCTCCTGCCTTCCCTCACTTTTATATGCTTTGATTAACTTCCAGAAATCATTCTGTACAGAAGTGTAATGCAGTACTAAATGCTGACGTATTTCCTCAGCACACGTCATTCTTCTTTATTATAATTTTGTTGGGGTGTAGCTAGTCTGCCTTCAGTTAGTCTGGTATGGTTTACCTAGTACTTTTATGTCTGGTATGGTTTAACTAGTACTTTGTAGGGTTGTGTAATGGTGCAGTGGTTAACGTAGCTGCCTCGTTGTGTAATGGTGCAGTGGTTAACGTAGCTGCCTCACTCCTTGATTCTCTGTTTCACGTTATGTCTGGGATGCCTTTTGTGTAGAGTTTGCATTCCCTTCCTGATTTCCTTTTACCTCCCAAGCATGTGTTGCAGTTGAATTGGTGATCTGCAGACTGCATGTGTAAGTGTGCGTGTGTGTGTGTGTGTGTGTGGGGGCCCCATTCAGGATTTCTTTGTCCTGTGTTTACCTGTAATCAGAAAATCACTGATGTAAACAAATGTATTTTGTAGTTCAGAATAGTGCTACACCATTTTTGTAGTACCACTGTTGTTTTTCATCCACAGCCCAAATGTGGCGGTGCTGTCTCCTTTAATTCGGTCACATTTTACGGTACTCATTTTGAAAAACATATGTTGTTGCAGCGTCTATGCTTTGCTCCAGTTTCATGGGTACAGCTAAACACACACAAAACTAAGTCCATTTTATCTAACCATCTCTCTGAAGCATCATGTCTTAAAGAGTCCAAATCATCCAGAAACTTTTTAATTAATATTTCCAAAATAGATCTGTACACAATGCACTTAAGGAAAGGAATACTTCTCTAAAACAGCATTGTTAAAGTTGTAGTGCTCAACAGTTAAAAATGCGCTAGCTATTTCATAAGAATACAAAGGGCAGCATTTATAGATATGTGTACATTATTTTAAATGTTCCTTGGCTGGAACGGGCCAATATTATCAGGTTGTGAATACAGAGCATACATTTTGGATTACACCTATGCTCAGTCTGTTTTTTCTTTTTGTGCTAACTTTTCCAGTTAAAATATAACACTAGGTGGTTGAAACTTTCACTAAGTCAAACAAGCCTGCCACTACACTTGAACTTCCTTAGTTTGCTGATTATAACTAAGGCTTGGCTAAGATACCTGTATTGCAGACTTGTGTCCATGTTAACCTTTTGTGTCAGGAGGATAGCTTCTATCTTTTGCTTTGCTTATTTTCAGGAAACCCATAACATGTATTGAAATTTATTCTAAATACTCACCTTCCAACCCAATACCATATTCATGGGTGACTTTAATTACCTCAGTATTGGCTGAGATTCATATGTGACACTGACACCAAACATGCAGGTACAGAGATTCATGGATTTTGTAAACACGGATTCCCTTGACCAGATTGTCAATACACCGACCAGGGGTGCAAACACATGGTATCTGATCCTCACTAATATGGGAGAGTAATGCACACTGCCTTGTGTGATGTATTCTCTGGTAAGGTCAGACCACAAAATGGTCTCCAATGAAGTAAAAATAAAAAACAGAATCTAGCTAACCCTGGAATGTTCAGGAACTATTATAAGGCCAATTTCCTAGTATTAAGTAATATCCTGGCAAAATTTCAAGCCTCCATAGAACCTAAGAACACTGCTGCCTACATGGTACTGTTCACAGAAACCTTATACAAGCATATTAATAGCTGCATAGAGGCAGCTATACCCACCAGGAATAAGTACAGAACTAACTCAAAAAACAAGCTGCCCTGGTGGAGTCGCATCAATAGGCTGTATAACAGAAGAAAATATATCATGGCAAAAGTGTAACACCCAGCAGGAAAAAAAGCACTTTCCTCAAAATAAACTAACAACTCAGAGGACAAACAAAGTCTACCAAAGCCAAATGTGAGGTAAATTTGGCCCCCATGCCAAAGACAACCACAAAGCATTCTTTAGCTATGTCCGCAACCTCAAACGCTATACACAATTTTGTGCAGAGCTCATTATTAATGGAGCCATCTATATTGAGCCAGAAGATAAGGCAAACCTACTGGCTGACAAATTCAATTCCAACTTTACCTCTCTCCCCCCTCCACCTCCCCTCAGGAATTACCATCAAATATAACTCCCCCCTACTATCAATACAGAACAGGTCCTCAATGCTTTCTCTAAGTCCAGGAACAGTGCACCAATGGGCCCAGACATTATCCCAGAATGTCTTCTAAATAGCATAAAACATGATCTATCAGGAATCTGGAATTGCTATTAACTGTAGCCTCCAAACAGGCTTCATGCCTCAAGTAATGGAGAAAGGCAACAGTCATCCCTCTACACAAAGGTTGGCCATCTACAGACTCTGGAAACTACAGACCCCTAAGTCTCATTAGTCTTATATGCAAAGCCATGGAAAGAATTATAATGGAAATAATCAATAATGTCATAGGAAGCCTTCAGACACTAGACCTAACTCAGTTTGGTTTTGTTAAGGGAAGATCATGCCTACTCAACCCGGTGGACTTCTTTGACAAGGCTACCAAAGCAATGGATAAGGGCAAAATGGTTCACGCTGCCTACATTGACCTGGCCAAGGCATTTCACACAATACCTCACTTGGGTATTGTTGACAAACTCAAGAGGTTAGGTATAAACCCTGATGTCACCTGGTGAATAGTCAGCTGACTCACAAACAGGGCCCAGGAAGTCAGAACTGACAAGTCCACCTCTACAAAGAAGCCAGTCACAAGTGGAGTCCACTCATTTTTGGAGTTTACTTCTCTGGATGACTAAATTTGCAGATGAATCCAAATTAGAAGCAGTCATAGAATCCCCCACTGACACAAAAGTTCTCCAGGAAGAGTTGACACAGACAAATAACTGGTAGCAGAGCCAAGGAGTAAAACTAAATGCCAAGAAATGCATAATAGTATCCTTTTGGAGGTCATCCACCCCTGGTAACTATCATATTGACAAAACACCCCTAAGAGTTGACAGAGTAGTCAGGGACTTGGGGACAGACATGGACAGTAATCTTGCCTTTGACCATCAAGTGTCTATAGTAGTCTGCAAAGGTATGGCATTTAGGTCCAAGAAGATAATTGTTTCATTGTATTAGACATTCATCAGACATATCACTGAGTACAATGCTCCCTGGGTTTTGTACCTAACCAGACACATCCAACAACTAGAATGTGCACAGATATTGCTCACTAAAAGAGCACAGGGTGAAAGTAACATGTCCATTGCAGGCCACCTCAAGACCCCATCCCTGCATTTTGTCTCCAACAGGCTGTTGAGGATTGATATATACCTGGCATCCAAGGCATTGTCAGACCCCACCCTGCTGGACCTCCTGCATATCCACCAAACAGCACCAGCTTTCTCCATTCTAAAGACTTAAACAAGACCTGCTGGAGAAACAGGTATGTATCCCAGAGACTACCACTTCTCTGGAACAAGTTCCCCATACAAGTGAAGCAGAGTTCCTCCCTAAATTAATTCACGTGTACCTTGTGCAACTGGATGGGGAACAGGAAATTCAACCCTGGTTTGGCACCTATGTCTCTACTGGACACAGGCAGCTTGTAAATGTGTCATCTCCCAGAACCCTGCTTGTAAATATTTCATCTCAAGCCCCTATTCACACTTAATAAGAGTACCAGAACTTGTCAGAAATTTGTGATGCATGGCTAGGCTTAAAAAAGGCCCTTGTGGTCATTAGCCTAGTGTACACCTATGAACCTGTAAACCTACAAAGCCTATAAACCTACAAAGATGTTGAATACAAAAACAGAGCTTCCAGCATCTCTTGATATATAAGGACTTCAGGTTGGTGATCTTTTTGGTTAGGAACCATTGGGGTCTTAATCATTTTTTTATATGTTTTTGCATCCTGAAGGATGCTTTGTTCTCAATAATTGGTCTGATCATAAACGGGGAATGATTACCTTTTCAGATCTTTTTCTTTTAACAAAACAAGAAACATCTTTATTAAATTAACATGTGTGACAGACAATCTTACATTTATATAAATGAAAATAAATTATATCAGCACAATCTCAGCCCCAAAAATTATACCCTACAAACTGTGCCAACACAACTGCAGCTGCAAACATTATACATCACTTTTAATATAGCCAGCCATTGTCAGTCAACCCATTACATAGCTCATTATGTTCCTCCCATCTTTTAAACAACATTCGTCCTCTGCATATTGTCGTCCCACAATTCCCATTTTTTTCTTGTGTAATTTACTCCTACTCTTTTCTAAAGATCCCAGTTCTAGTTGTTTTATCTTTGTTACGTCTAGTAAAGTTGGTTTAGACTTTGATTTCCATTTTCTAGTTATTGCTTTTTTGGCAGCCATCATAATTAGACTCAGCAAGGCCTTACTATATCTAAGCAATTCCATCTCTGTATCATAGCTCAAAAAATCATTTCCTTAGTCATTCAAATTTGCTTGCCCAGCATATCAGACAGAGCAGTCTGTAGGGAATCTTTAAAGTCAGCCAACTTATTACACTTCCAGAAAATATGCTCCCAGTTACCTCTTTCTTCCCCATCACATCTCCAACATTTGCTGTCTACCTGAGGAAAGATTCTTTGGAGGCTGCTTGGGGTATAAAAATATCTATATAAACACTTCCAGGCAAAGATCCTAAATCTTCTATATTTTGTTGCATATTTGGGAAACATACATATATCCCCCATTATTTCTTTATGAATTGCTTATCCAGTCTGTCTTATCAAATCTTCCTAACCTCTTATGATTGATTCTTCTAGTTATCATGCAATATTTTATATGCTGTACTAATTATTCCTTTCTTAATGGCAACTTGTGTTCTAGATTGTACTAAGAACTGTACCTGTGCTGGTCTTTTGTTTAGGACCCCCTATTTCTTTCTCTTTGTCTGTACTCTGATATTACTTCTTGATATGGAAGGCAATCTCTAGCCTGCAGTCCAAATAAGCTCTTGGCATTTTCCCATTCTATTACTTTTCACTCTGTAGTTATTTGCTCTCAATACCTTGGTTCCTTTGCCAGTTTTTCTCCAATATACTCCTGCCTCCTCTTGCCTTTTGTCTGTATCCCTAATCTCAGTCACCTCTATCACCAGAATCTCCTTCTCCATTCCTGTATTGGCATAGTTCTTAGAATACCTTCTGCTACTTTATGAATATAATATTCTATATGATTATTGTTGTTCTCCTTAAAGGTTTGCATCCAAAATCCCAGTCTCTCCCAGTTACTTGAACACCCCCTGCCCCCGTTTCTTCATCATTTCTTTCCATTATGAGTTAAAGATTTCTGCTTGTGCTATGTATAGGAGCCTTAATTGTGTTCCTCTGAATTACCAGTACAAATTGGGTAATCCCAATCCTCCCTGTTCTATCGGAAAAATAAGCTTATCTCGCTTGACTCTTGCCGTCTTCTCCTCCCAGATAAAATCCTTCAACTCTTTATTAATTACTATCCACAACGTCTTCTCTGGTTGATAAAAATATGCCTGACCTGTATAAAGATTAAAGGGACTACATATTTTAACTGCTTGTGTCTTACTATCAATATTTATTTATTTATTTTTATTTTACATTTGTTGACCGGGAGTAGTCCGACTTGCAAATAGCCCTTTTTCAGCGGAGGCCTGGAGAAAAGCTCCAGAGAACATCATACAATGCAGTAAAAAACATTCATAATATAATACAGTAAAGTAATTACAGAGGAATAATGATCAAAATGGGATGACAGAGATATTTTAGCTGGTATTTACAACATTACACAGTTATCAGTAATTAGCAAGTAAATTAATAATATCCGTATAACAGAGCTTCCATTTTCTCAGTTTTTGTATTATCGTTTGTTTGTTCTTGGTCCACACATATCCTTAACTCCCACATTGGTATCATTTTGAATCCATACTCCTAAATACTTCATTTTATAATGTCCCCATAAGTATGGCTATTGCTGAACCAATTCGTATGTGGGTAGGTAATTTACCGCTATTGCTTTTGTTTTGGCTTCATTAATTTTGTATCCCAAAAAGGTTTGAAACTGTGTCAGTGTGTTCCACAGCACTGTAATGTCCCTTTCTGGTTTTGTCAGGTATAAAATAATGTCATCTGCAAGTAGAACCAGCTTGTCTTGACTACCATACCAATTATATCCTTGAATTTCTGAGTTCCAAATACCTTTTCCGATCTTGAAGATATTCCTTTAGCAGCTAGCTGTGCTAAACAAAATATTTCCTGACAATTGTCATTTGATGGTTAAAGAAGAGTGAATTTTCAACCCAATTCCCTAGACTGCTGACTGCAATTTTGTTTTATAGTGATGTGCTGTCTATAATGTATTATAATGGGAGGGAAATGTCTACCAAAGTGCCAGTGCTACAGTTTCTATCATTTAGTTAGAGCTTTTTCAATACATGAAGAGTTTAGCAGGGAGAGCTCATGCTGAACGGTTGACTTTACAATAATCCCTAGTTTGTAGTCATCTATAGACTTTGGCACACTGAGGTCTTGGATCTCTGCTGGGAAATATAAGAAGTAACAGGCAAAAGGAAGAGGTCCCAGCACCAAGCCCTAAAGGACACCACTGGGCAATTTCATACATTTTGATGAGGCTACTTCAACTTGCACTGTGTAGGTTCTGTCTTTTAGCCTGTTTGCCATCTGTCCATCTTACCACATATAGGTTGATTTTTAAAACATTTAGCTTCTGTATGTTGGCAGCATGAAGAATGGTATCAAAGGCCCTGGTCAGGTCAAGATATGCCAAATCTACTCCTTGGCCACCATGTGTGGACTCCATAACTATTTCAAAGATGTTTATCAGATTCAGTAGACAGGTTCTACCCTTCACAAAGCCAGACTGTTGGGGAGCAAGCTGAATAATATTCTTGATATTGTAGTTTATGAGGGCAGTTATAATACATTCAATGGCTTTGCAGAGGAGGTTCATAAGACTAATAGGTTTGCTATTACCTGGGTCAGCTGTAACACCACCCTTATAGAGAGTTAGGTTTGCTATTACCTGGGTCAGCTGTAACACCACCCTTATAGAGAGTTATCTTGACTGTAGTTTGATACTCATCAGAAACAAAACCACTAGCTAAGCTTAGGTTAAACAGTTCAAGGAATGGGTCTGTGAGGGCATATTTAACACTGTCAGTTAACTCCCTGACACCTATGTGATGTGGAATGTCACACCTCTAGCAGCCTACATACATCCTTACATCACAAAGCATTTTTGAGGAAATCAGCCTAAAAAGCACAATATAAAGAAATGTAAATATTTTACTGACTACTCCAACTATAGACCAATTGCTCTCCTTTCACTCTTAGCAAAAATTATGGAGAAATGCATTCACCAGCAACTAGTACAATATCTGTCTCTTCACAACATAATAGCACCCTGTCAGCATGGCTTTAGACCTCATCACAGCACCACCACTGCCCTTCTTTCTTTTATAGATACTATCAACAAAAATCGCAACAATCATCTTCTCTCTTCTGCTCTTTTCATTGATCTCTCAAAAGCATTCGACATGGTCAATCACTCTCTCTTAACTAACATACTTAAATCTCTCTCACTCGACAACCTAGCTATTAAATGGTTTACATCATATCTTAGCAACAGGCAGCAAGCAGTCATATGGGAAAACCATATCTCTTCTCTTTTGCCAATTTCCATCGGAGTTCCTCAGGGCTCCATTCTTGGTCCCCTTCTTTTCTCTCTCCATCAATGATCTTCATTCTGCTATCCCACAAGCAACATGCATTCAATTATCTGTTCTGCTCCTTCCACCACAGAACTGATCTCACTTACCCAAAACATATTTAATACTGTTGAAACATGGTTCTCAAAACGGTTCCTCCTACTTAATGCCAAAAAAACTAAACTTCTCCTTTTCACCTTTACATTTCTCCATCTCCTCGAACACTAACACTATCATCTCACCTGACTCTACTACAAAACTGCTAGGTATAACTATCGACAACAATCTCTCCTTCGATCAACACATTAATTACACCATCAAATTAGTTAACAGAAAAATAGGATCCCTATATAGAATTAAACCTTTTCTAACCCCAGCAACTAGAACCAAAATAGCCCAATCCCATCTCTTATCTTCACTACTATATGCCTCCTCTATTCATACCAATCTTAAAAAAAGCAATCTAGCTAAACTA
Source organism: Protopterus annectens (assembly GCF_019279795.1). Taxonomy (NCBI): domain Eukaryota; kingdom Metazoa; phylum Chordata; order Ceratodontiformes; family Protopteridae; genus Protopterus; species Protopterus annectens. The sequence continues at coordinate 1,037,693,683 of NC_056741.1, forward strand.
ACAACAGAACCCACCATTGTCTAAACCTAAAACTTCTAGGCTGGCTTGAATTCCAAAACTACTTGCTTATCCCTCAGCTCTCTACTGCACATAGTATACTTTATCAACCTGACAACACCCCAATTCTTTCTCAACTGATAATCCCCTATAACAATCTCAACTCCCTTCTCATAAACTAATGGCCAAAGCAATTAAGTCAAACAACTTTGCCGGTGACTGTCTTTTCACTAATACAGTAGGTAGAAACTGGAATCTTCTTCCTAGTGACATAACTCTGACTACATCTTTGCCTCTTTTCAAACAGAAAATTAAACTGTACTTCCAAAACCACTGGCTCTGTCCCTGCAGTACACCTGACTAAGTTACCTTATTTATTACTCTCTTACTCCTCTACTCCTTTCCTCTCCACTCCAACTCCTGTTTCTGATCCTACCACTATTAGAACTATAAGTATTATACTTTCTCTGTAAATTTGTTGAAATTGAAAAATAGTACCTTTCTTATTTTATTATGACAAAACTTGTTACATTACTGTTGAATATCTCTCTTGCAGTGTTTTAATAATGTATTGTTTTTGAGCAAATATATTTCTTATGAAATGTACTAGTAGATAGTGGAGCTTTCCTCTGCTGAAAATGGACTTGTTATCCAGCCAGACTAGCCCGGTCAACAAATGTAAAATAAAATAAATAAAATAAATGTATAAACATTAAAAGCTACGACAATGGTATAAACAGAAATGTTATCATTAAAAAGTCTTTACATTAATAATAGCCAGTACAGTGACAGCTTTTTTATTAGTGCTATAATATATTATTATGCATACAAATGAAGAATGATACTTTTCTCTACTATTTAACAAATTGTCATACCATTGAAACTAAACAATGAAGATGTAGTTTGTCAACATACTTTGTTAGTCAGACAAAAGCTTTCAAATAACTGCAAAACGTTATTTTCTGTATATTTATTTACTAAGATATTTACAAAAATATGAAGACTTACAGTTATTTGTAAAATTAACAATACAAATAACCGTAAATACCTCTCAAGATGTGCAATATAGAGTGCAAATATCAAGAGTTTTCTTCAGTCATCAATGGTTTCATCTGATGTTATGTAATAGTTTATGTCATCCAGTTCCAGAAAGATTAAGAAAATATTGAAATATTTCATATTTTCATAATTACTAGTAAATAACTACCAATATCTGCAGTACAATGTACTGTACTTGCACACTGACAATGCAATTTTCTTTTTCTACCAAGGCATTTCATTCCATGCCCCTCGATATCATGTAGGTTTCTCACTTATGAACATATGAATGCAAATATAAAAATATAAATAATAAGGGAAAATCATTTGTTAATTTCTCTACTGCAGAATATCTGTGATTTGGTTAACTGTACCTTACCCTTTCTAATGCTGCTTATTATTAATTGGTGACTCTCTTTGTTAAGAAAGACAGGCCCAAAACACATCTGAACACTATAAGGATCTATGAATGTAAACTGCAAGAATGCAAAAAGGTGCTTAGTATTGGATAGGCAAGCTGTTGGCTGGATGAATGGTTACGCTGAGCTGTACATCTGTACAACATCTGTCCTTGTCCTTGTGACCCAGTCAGTAACTGCAAAATTTGCCATAATGGGCCAGTTCACTTAACAATCAGACATATTGACTGCTGGCTTTAAAGCTCCATTGCACATGAATGATTCCACAGTAGGTGAGTTAGATATCTAAGAAAACGGCCAAATCCTAGCAGTTGGGAGCAAGAAATCTGGATAAAGCCATAAAGAATGGGGGGATAAAGGCCCAAAAATAGGGACAAAATGCATATATTGCTCTTTTAAACTTAGAAAGTTGATAGGATAACAGGTTTTGCATTAACATGAATTTTCTGAAGGGTATGAAGTCGGAAACTCAAATGTCTGCCATTATTTTCTGACCTTATTCTTTAATTATTTCTCAATACTTTGCTAGAAAAGTTCAATTTTATGAAAAATATGGACTAAAATATGAGGCAGAAATATGGACATTCTGCAAAAATCTGTACAGTTAAGAGGTAGGGTCATATATTATCTAACATAACTACAGGAAGACTGAATGGTGTTATCAAACTAGTAATGTGAAGTTAAACCAAAAAGATAGTGAAACAGAAATGGTTACAATCTGAGCTAACAAAAACAGAGAAGCTCATGGGATACAAGTAAAGTGATTTAACTACTGTAAATGGGTGGCTAAGGGAGCTATCATGTTATAGAAGCAAAGAAATTATGTTAGCAAACATACCACTTGGCTGCCCAGTTTACTTCAAAATGCCATCTTTATTTAATAACACTAATGGTACCTACTTGATCAACTTATTTTTGTTACATTTATCCCAAATGATTTAGTCACCAGGGTAAAAAAAAGGTCTTTTGATGCATAACTTAAAAACAAATTTGGTCAAAGAAATTGTCATAAAATGCAAGGTTGCAGACTTGCAGTGGAGCAAAACTAGTTATAAAGCTTAAGATATGAGCCTTTTGACTTTGGTGTCTACCCATATTATATTATTTTAGTAATATTATGTGACAGATGTGTGGCTTATGATGGGATTTACTCACATCTGATAAATCCAAGTTATGAGTCCAAAGCACCATAGCTGAACTAAGTCAAATTCTGTGTTTGTTCTGGACTAATTTATTAACGTATGCTACATAAGCTTTTATATGTCTTCATCTTTTAACTAAACTATGGATATTAGCAATTGGAAATAGCAAATTCACCATGGGGATCTCTTCTGTGCCTTTGCTCGACAGGGGCACAGGAAAATAATTTTCTTGGGTAGCAAAAGCCAAGGTGCCTTTTTGGCTATGCTTATATAGGCCCTAGGGCCAATAGCCTAGTACCTACCTATGAACCTATGAACCTATGGGAAAAAATGAAGTTGTCTCTCCACCTCAGACAATATAGGGTAGCTTAAGTATTTTCAAAATGAATCATGCAAACTAAAGAAGTTGTTTAGTGGCATCCCAGATGTTGTACATGATCGTTGGTTTGTGGCATGTGCGTATGAGTACAGTGACCTTCAGGATGTTTTTAATTTTAAAACACCTACTACATAAAAATTCAAACAACTGACATGTAAAAGCAGTCACCATCCCACTGGGCTACCACCTTGTTAACAATGTACATCCTTAATCCCCTGAACTAACTACCAGACAATGTACTTGAATAAAATAAAAAAAGATGCCTTAAAGGAAGCAAGGTTGTCAGTGGGTTTTGCATGTAACAGAGGATTACTACAGAGATGGGACAAGCAAAGAGTGTTATTTTCATTGCTCAAGGGTTTCTTATTCGTTTGTTGATGGGGATTCAATCTTTAGTTCAAATGTTTGAGATTTCATTTGCTTTGTGAAGGTGTAGGGGATCAATAAGGTTTGGGTCCTTAACAGCATACAATATTAGACATAAATCACCTGGCAGAATTGTGTAACAGATAGAGTATAAGGACAAAACTGACAAAATATAGGGAGAGAGCCTTAAACATATCCTACTAGAGGAGAGTCTTTAGTTTGATGAACTTTGTAATTATAAACCTCTGGGGTCTTTCTAGTTGTATGATGTTTTTGAATAGATATGTACTAAAAGGGGTATTACATTTTATAAATGGACTCATCAGGACAGAGTATAGAGGAATTGTAACTTCTTTTGTCCTGGATGACAGCTTTAGATATTAATTGAACTATATAATCATACTTCCTGACTATAGTTGCTACACAATAGTCAAAGAATAGGGAGCTGTCAATAAAAGTGTCAATATGTCTGATGGCCACATCATTCTGGAGTGGGGTGCCTTCAGTCCTGTATGATACTGTTGAAATCTGTTTACGAAACGAGGCAATGCTGCACATTTTCATTTAATTTAAGACTGTTTTTAGTACAACACTGACTTGTATGGTTTAATATTTGCTGTAGTAACATAGTATTGGAAACTAAGTGAACAACATCCAGCCTGCAGACATCTGCAAATTTAATTAGACATATGTCTGAGTTACTGGTTAAGAGTTCTAAGAAGTAAATGACAAGCAAAATGAGTCCAAGTACTGAGCCTTTTACAGTGCAAGTTATCACCTATTTACTTGCTGAGGTGGCACCTTCCAGTTTAACAACATGGGTTCTATTTGTCAGCCAGTTTATTCTTTCTATTAAAACATCAGAATCTACATTCAGGCATTTAAGTTTATATACAATTCCAACATGGGCAATAGTGTCAAAGACCTTTGGTAGTTCCATGTACACTGTATGAACTGCATGGTTGCTATCTACAACTTCAGTAACTTTCTCAAGACAGTTTACTGAATTATATATCCCTGATCTCTCTTTGACAAAACCACATTTTATTGGGGTACAGCAATAAGACTTTATATATTAGAGCTTATAAAATCAAATGTAATATGTTCCGTGATGTTGTAAATCAGGTTGATGGGTCTAAAGTTCCCGGGATATGAACTGAGACCCCTTTATGGGCAGGCATAATGACAGCTGCTTTCCATACTTTTGTAAAATATGATGTGACTATGCTTAAGGTGAACAGTTTTAGGGGGGATTCAGAATGGCCTTGTTTAATGCTGTTGATTAAGCAATACTGTGTATTGTTGGAGCCCATACAGGTGGCATTTTTAGTTTTAGAAAATGCAGTTAGGATATGTTCCATGATAATGTTCAGATGAAAGAAGGGACTCAGCAAGTAAAGTTGGCATTATACAGGCAGGTATATCGGCAATATCTTTAAAGATGCAGTGGGCTGTATGAACCTGGAGCATTGATGTGTGCTAATTCTTAATCATATAATGTAGTTTAAGAAGCATTTATGTTTATCCTTAGCTTTGGATGTTAATTTTAATTAAAGTTCTGCTTTAGTTTTAACCTTCCTGTTGATCTTATTGACAGAGTCTTTACCGTGGGTAGATTTTGATTTATTATAGGCCTTAGTTAGCACTTTTCTTTTATTATAGAGTCCATTATGCTGACAAGCTTTCATTCCACCAAGGTGGATTATTTTTAAGTTCTCTAGTATATTTATTTATTATTGAGATAGATTGGTTTATGCTATTTGTTAGATTGGAATGTAATTCATTGGCATAAGTAAAAACTGAGGCTACAAGGTGCTGAAAGTCTTGTAGTTGAATTTTGGGATATCATCATATAGTCTTAAAAAGTTTGTCTTTTTAAAGTCCTTGAATTCCGAGGTACTCATTGTGGTGAGTTTATATGCCCTAAAAGTGAAGTTACTGATTTTTGATTGAATTTGACCAAAGATGAAAATACCATATAAAAAGTGCAAGTAGGTGTGATATTAGCAAGAATGAGATCAAGCTGATTTTGACTCTTAGTGGTCTGGTTAACTGTTTATATAAGAGATTTAGTGTCTATGTCCAGGAATCTTTGGATGTACCAGACTTTGTGGTATATATACACCAGTTAATTGATGGATAGTTGCAGTCATCCACTAATAGAGTAGTTTTATTTATATGTAGTTCAGTAACTACATTTACAACTCCTTCATAAATTTCCAGGAACCTGAAAAAATTCCCTATATTAGGTTATTAATTGATACATTGTCTTGTTTAGGGTAATTTGAAGTTAAATATGTTTTGTTTGCGGTTCAGAAGGAGTCTGTCTAGATATAATTGGGCCTATGACAACTATTGATACTCCCCTGCAGTTTTTAAAAGGTCTAAATGCATGATATTTGTTGAAGCCTGATAAAGTGGGAGTGATAGTGATGTCTTTACATTCACACCAAGTCTCTATTACAGCATACGTATGGATGTCTTCAAGTTGCATAAGAGCCTCAAGATCTATCAATGTATTGTTAAGGCTTCTCTCACCAAGTAGAGCAACTGTGGTTTGGTCTGCACTGGAATTTATTGCAAGCCTTTTTGTCAAGTTGAAATGTCCAGAAGGTGGACTTGACCTAAAAAAGGGACTCTGGGACAGAAAATGCTTTAGCTGTTATTCAGAATCCATGGAATGAAAGCCGCAGGCCATCCTTGACAAAAACAACTCGGGCTATTGATTATCTCACCTGAAGATGACTCATAGTGGTTCCACCTGAAAATGGCACCAGCTGTTAGCCAGTCCTTGAAGCTAATTAACTTCAATTGTTAGAGCTCATCATATAGTTTTAATAAGTTTGTCTTAGATAGGGTTCCACTCTGTGACAGAACTTTGACACTTATAGGTTCATAGGTAAGTACTAAGCTAGCTGCCCTTGTGGACCATTTTAAGTCTAGCCAATTTCCCTTAGTAAGAATCAAATCTTGCACTTCTTGTTTGTGAGGTAATCACCATAAACATTATGCCACCCCCCCAACCCCAGCTTGTATAACCAGCTCCAATATGTCTGCTTCCATGTCCTTCTGGGTTAAGCACCTCAAGGCTGTCATATCTATGGCAGTCACCACTATGTCATAGTCACAATGGACAGGAGTTTATGTGTTGCTTACCAACCATGCAAGTGAAAAGTTAGCCTCTAGGTTATATAGACAGATACACCTTACAATTTGTGTCATACTGGATAACTACTAGCTGCTAGCCAAATACACCTCTCACAATTCGTGTCATGCTGGATCACTACTAGTTGGTTGCCAAATACACCTCTCACAATTCGTGTTGCGCTGGATCAGTACTAGCTGGTTGCCAAAGAGAGTTAGGCAGTTCCTATGGTGTCTCAGAATAACAACTAAAATGATGCCATCAGCAGATGGGACAGATGTAGCATGGGCTTCCATGTCTGCAAGGTGAATCAAATTCCTGAGAGCAAGAATGATAATTTGTTTATTTATTTATTTATTTCAATTTGGTTACCGGGGAAGTCCACTGGGCTCAGGTGTGCCCATTTTCAGTGGAGGCCTGGGGAGAAAAGCTCCATAAAATATAAGGAAAAGTTATATTATTACAAGTCAAAAAGGTTTCAAAATGTGGTACAGTTTTACAGTTTGCAGTGAATGAGGCAGTTTACAATTGACATACAATCCAGGCATAATTAACTAAATGGTATATGATGCTCGGAACACCATGGAGAAAAAAATATTATGAAGAAGCAGATATATTTACAAAACTTGAGGAGTCTTATATGTAGTAAGGGAGATAAATGAAAAGGAGTTAGTTGTGCCCTTCATTGGGATTCACCAGACTTTCTATTTACAATATTTACAAGGAGGATGAAGTTGTAGAGAGTTGGAATCCACTCTATGATTGTAAAGAGAGATAGCCAAAGTCAAGGAGAGAATGTGTGGTGCAGTTGTGGAGTATTTTAGGTAGGGTGAAAGCAGGGGCATTTCCATTTAGAGGCTAGGTAGTTGAATAGTTGGGTTTGAAGTTGTCAGTATTTGATGTAGGCCTTAGAGAAGAAGGGAGAGAATTCCAGTTTTGCCTAGTGAGAAGGATAGGATTTGGCCAGCAGGTCGATTAGGTTTGTAGATGGTAATTAGATTCTGATGCTCAGATCTGAGGGGTCTATTAGGGGTGTATGGGGGAAGGATGTCTGTTAGTGCAGGGCATTTATTTGGGTAAAATATCAGTCTATGTGCTGTGGTCAGTTGGAGGAAGTCAAGATAGGTGGGGAGTTCTAGCCAATTTAGAGAGTGAAGGGTGAGGCAATGGTGTGTGGAGTTTTTAGATTTAGTGGCAAATTTAGAGATCTTATTATAGCAGCTTTCTAGCTTAGAAGAGATGGTAGAGGTCAGGTGTGAAAGAAGTGGAGCTCCGTCTAGTAGGTACGGGAGAAGGTAAATAGAAGCCAGGGTTTGCCTGGTGGAATTGGAAAGAAATAGATTGTTTCTGTATAACATACCTTTTGATGGGTTTTTTGATATTCTGTTGTACATGAATGTCAAATTTGAGGTGTTCGTCAATAGTAATGCCTAGAAGTTTAGCAAAGGGAATCACTTCTATGGGTGAGTTAGTTTGGCTAAGGACTTTGAATACATTTTTGTCATAGTGGAAAGCCTTGGAGGTAGGGAAAAGTAGAATTTTGGATTTGTTGGCATTTAGAGAAAGGTGGTTTTGGTGCATCTAGTGTTCAGTGGATGAAAAAGCAGTTTGGGTTTTTGTTAGAAGTTCAGAGAGGTTTGAGGCCGAGCAGACTAATGCAGAGTCATCTGCATATTGAATAACTTTAGCATGTGGTATAGCAGAGTGAAAGTTATTGATAAAGATGTTAAAAAGCATGGGACCAAGGATGGACCCTTGCGGTACACCAGTTGGGGTGGGAAGAAAGGAGGAGGTGGAGTTCTTCCATTTGACTGCCTGAGATCTGTCAGATAGGTAACTGGAAAACCAGGATAGGGTATTTGTTGAGAGATGAAGATTTGAAAGATGATGGATAAGATGTTTGTGGGAAACTGTGTCAAAAGCTTTGGAAAGGTCAAGGAGTATGGTGGAAACTAAGTGTCCGGAGTCTCGGGCTTAGTTTACAGTCTCTAGAAAGGAGAGTAGTGTAGTTATAGTGCTGTGACCAGGGTGGAAGCCATGTTGGGCTGATGTGAGAAGTTGGTTTTGGGTAAGAAAAGGCATGACTTGGAGGTGGATACATTTTTCTAAGATTTTGGAAATAGGAGAAAGCAGAGCAATTGGCCGGAAGTTAGAGATGTTGGTATTTCTGCCACCTTTGTGGAGAGGAAGAATGTAGGCTGAGCACCAGAGTTTGGGAACATATACTTCCTTTATGGATCTATTTACTAAGATACTGACTGGCAATGCTATGCTGCCTGCAGCGCATTTTAGGAAGGAGGAGGGAATATTATCAGGTGCATTGGAGCAAGGTTTGAGTTTAGAAAGGAGAGTTTGTATGAGTTTAGTAGAGACAGGTTTGAGTTCAAACACTGGTAGAGAGTTGCTTGAGGGTTTGCAAGTAGAGGAGGGTGGGGCAGGAGGGTGATGGTTGGGGAAAGTCTTGGTCAGTTCAGCAATAGTATCTATAAAAAAGGAATTAAACGTGGAACTTAGTTCGAGGTTGGATAAGTTTGGATCAGGGCATGGGTTACTGTTGAAGCCTGGATTTAGGAGTGAATTTATGGATTTCCAGAATTGTTTGAGGTTTGGGTTACTATAGGATTGGAGGTTCGAATAGTAGGTTTTCTTGTCTTTAGAGATCTGTTTTTTTGCGAGGTTGTAAAGTTGTTTGTATAGGAGAAGGGTTTTAGGGAATTTGTTGTTTTGGGAGAACTTCCAGGTTTTGTCCCTTTGATGCATTATTTGTCTGGTCTCTTTGGTTAGCCAGGGGACAGTATTATTTTTTATCCTTTTGATTCTTAGGGGGGCTTGGGAGTTAAGTGTGTCAAGGAAGACTGAGTTAAAGTGTTCTATAGCTCGGTCAAGAGGAAGGGTATTTAGAATTTGCCAATTCATTTGTTTGAGAGTATTAGAGTAAATTAGGGGGTTGAAATTGCTAAGATTGCGAGTGTGGATGAACTGATGCTGGTGAGGAGAAAAGTTGGTTGAGCGAAGAATGAGGGCTGGGAGGTGGTCGCTTATGGTGTTAGGAATTGTACCAGAGTATATTAGTTTATTAGGGTGGGTGACTAGGATCCAGTCTAAGATGGATCCAGGGGGATTTGTTTTATTGAGTCAGGTGGTGGACAAGATTACTTGGGTAAAGTTATAGAGGTTGATGGATAATACTAAGTCAATGTATTCACTAGGCAGACAAAAATAAGTTAGGTAAATAAACCATGGTGTGGAGTATACCTACGAAGTGAGCAAAGATATCTCAACATGGAAGCAACAACTTTTGGAACCTACAGTGAAAAATATTACATAATGTAGTCTAATCCAAGAATAATGCACAGCTAGAGTTTGGTATAGCACATAAATTCATATAATATCAATGGTATTGGGGCTCATGAGAGTATAAACACAGCATATAACTATAGGTCAGCATATATGAACTCTGTATCATATCAGTAGGATGAAAGCTGAGAAAGTAATAAAAATTGCACCCAGTGCAGTCTAGAATAGCAGGCTCAGATGCCACCAATAATATGATTGGATGCTAACACAGATGTCATACAGCTTACACTTTAAAGCTGGATGGTCACCAGTAGAACGAACAATGGTTGGCTTGGATGCCATAAATCAAATGCTTCAAATAGTCAATATGATTGTCTATCAGGCAATAATTGATTGTAAGATGCCATAAAACACACCCTTATTTGGCTCAGGTTTCACACAATGATGTTTCTTTGGCTTATCTGACTCAGTTGCCACACCCTTTGATGCAATGAGATATAATTACTATCAATAACTGGCCCAAGTGAAAAGAGAAATGTCATCAGTAGTCAATGGTGTTTATTTGCCTGGGAGCAATTTGAACAATGACCTGGGGGGGGCAACAACAAAATGTATAAACAAACAGCAGCAGAGTGCAAGGCAAAGAAATGAGAAAAGCAGCAACGTGCTGCAATAAACAAACATAAGCAGCAGCTCACATCTCGGCATAGCTTACAGCTAAGTTATGCGATGAGAAGTAATGATGCTGACTAACAGAGGGACCACAACGAATGTAGCAAATGCTAGATAACAGCCATAAACTATTTAAAACAAAACAATTACTTTATATGATGCAGTGTTGCATACTAGTGTATAAAATACAGGAAGTTTAAATCCAGACACAAATGGCCAATCCAGTCACAGTATGTAACTGAGAAATGCAGCATACAACAGTACAGCCAAACAGAAATCAGACCTTGTTATACATCACAGTGGGCAAACTGCACTTAAAACTCACAGCCCTCAGAAAAAAAAATGTAAGTTAAGTTTACGAACAGTAAAAAACAAAGCAGGAGGTAGCAGCCACGGCTATGTAGAATAACAGCTTTATTAGTATAAGAGGTGAGCGCTTTCGTGGCACCAGCCACTTCATCAGACAATCAAAGAAGAGTAAAGCACAGCATTTATACCAAGCTTATCATTGCCATCAACTGCCCAATTAATCCTTAAAGCCATATACTTAGTATAAAAAGGTTTATATCTAGTGTGAAAAATTTTAAGAAATGCTTCTATAATTTAAACAGAGAAGAAAAAGAAGCTTTGGAGGTTTTGTGTAATGATCGCTCCATCGCAGTGAGACCATCTGATAAAGGTGGTTCTCTAGTGGTGATGGATTATGTTTTTTATAAGGAATCTATGCTGACAATGTTGAATGATGACATCTCTTATCAGAAAGTAGATATTCAACAGGTGCATGTAAGCAGCATGTTAATATACAATGCATTATTTGAATGCTTACAGTGTCGAGTTATTAGCCAAGACCTATTCAAGTACTTTATAGTAGACAAACCTGTTCTACCCATCATACACGGACTCCCTAAAATACATAAACATCCCAGAGTGTCCCCCATGAGACCCATTGTATGCGGGAGGGGCTGGTGTACTGAACCTTTGTCCATTTTTGTGGAGCACCACCTTAAAACTGTGTTGAAAAAGAATGTATATATATTAACTGACACAAAACAGTTTTTAAAAGATCTGTATGCATTTTGTAAGAGTATAGCTGTGGAGGATAGATGGCTCATGATTACATTGTATGTGAAATCTCTATTCACAGTCATCCCCAATAGTAAAGGTGTTGAGCTCTTCAGACAGTATTTAATGGAAGACAAAACATATGATGCACAAGTTATTGATTTATTATCACTGTTGATGGAACTGATATTAGAGAACAATATCTTTTTGTATGAAGGAAATTTATATAGACAAAAGGATGGTGTGGCCATGGGCACTTCATGTGCAAATGGAGTGCATAAATATTGTTATGGCTATGTGGGAGAAAGAATTCCTACTGACTGAGATGGGAAGGCATCTGAAGTTCTACAGGAGATTTGTGGATGATCTCTTTATTCTATGGGGAGGTGATGTAGCCTCACTTCTATCATTCTTCCAAAAAATAGATAATAGTACCAGCTTCCTTAAGTTTTCAGTGAAGCATTCCTATGATGTTATAGATTATCTGGATGTCAGGATACTTCAAAAAGATAGAGGTGTTCTGGAAACTGCAATCTATAGGAAAGAATGTTATAGGAATAGCTATCTCCATAGACAGAGCACGCACCCGAGACATATATTTAAGAACACTGTAAGAGGCCAAGGTCTGAGAGCATCAAGACTCACAGCTAATCAAACTAAGTATGAGAAAGAGATCAAGAACATGAAGGAAAGGTTCATACATAGAGGGTACAGTGAAAAAGAGGTACAACAGTCATTAGTGGGTCTATCTGAGGCAAGGGAAGGAATAGGTAAGCCATACTTTTCAGATATGGATACCATCATAGATGGAGGAACTGTTAGTCAGAAACACATGAGAGTACAAGTATCCTACTCGAGTAACATTAGATCTTTACAGGAAGTATATCGAAAAAACTGGAATATACTATGTGCTGATGATGATGTTAAAAGGCTGGTAGGTGAGACCCCGAGATTTGCTTATAAGAATATATATAAAAAGATTATTATATGGACCACAACCCATGGAAACAAGAATAGAAAATGCAGTCAGATATGGAACCTTCCTCTGCAATAAATGTAATTACCGGACCTTGGTTGACACTGGAAGTAGATTTCTACATTCAGATCTAAAGAAGGAGTTTACCTTCAGAATATTAGCTAACTGTGACAGTATGAATATTATATACTTGGCACACTGCACAGTCTGTCCTGCCTTCTACGTTGGAATGACAACTCGAAGGCTGAGAGACCGGATGAGGGAGCATGTATATGATATCACCAGAGGAATAGAGACAAATGCCTTAGCCAGGCATGTGAGGGACCATGATGAGACGCACAAATTTTTATTTTTAGTAATAGATAAAGTCTATACCGACAATAGAGGTGGAGATGTTAGGAATAGAGTAGAAACTAGGGAACTACAATGGATTATAAGGATACGAGCTAACATTGGGGTAGGCCTGAATGACAAAATCAATATTAAACCCATTCTTCTAAATAGAGATTTAAAGAAATAGTAGGTAGTACCCCCACCCCCCTCGACCTTTTATACTTTTTTATACTTTTTTATATATTTTTATACTTTTATATATATTTATACTTTTATATTGTATGTATTAAGTTGCATGATGTAATATGCTGTTTCTATTGTTGAGCTGTTTTTAATTTTAAGCTTTTAAAATTTTTCACACTAGATATAAAACTTTTTATACTAAGTATATGGCTTTAAGGATTAATTGGGCAGTTGATGGCAATGATAAGCTTGGTATAAATGCTGTGCTTTACTCTTCTTTGATTGTCTGATGAAGTGGCTGGTGCCACGAAAGCGCTCACCTCTTTTACTAATAAAGCTGTTGTTCTACATAGCCGTGGCTGCTACCTCCTGCTTTGTTTTTTATTGTTCATTTTATTGTTGTTGGAGGTAACTCTTGCCAGCACCATTTGGTTTTTACTGCGGTGTAAGTTACGTTTGGAGGAAACACAATACACAGAACACCAGAACACTGAGACTAGAAGTAGACACCAGATCACTTTGTAAGCACTTTTAAATGGCGCTGATCTCTTTTATTTTACTAATGAGCATTTTATAGATAATAATGATGCTGATAATATTCACTGATGTTCAGAATTCTCATTATCTTGTTAGATTGTTTTTTCAGTGCTTTAATCACAGCATTGTATGCTCATAAGTAAAGGCATCGCATCCAGACCTAAGGATGTTATAACTCCCCTGTACTCATCCCTCATCAGACCACTAACAGAGTACAATGCTCCCTTCTGTATGCATCTCACCAGATACCTGCAGCAGCTGGAGACAACACAGAGATTTCTTACCAAGAAACTTCAGGGCCTTCAACACATGACCTACATGGACAGTCTGAAGGCCCTGTCACTGTACTCTGTATCTGATAGATTGTTGAGAGCCAACTTGTGCCTGGCCTATAAAGCAATCTTGGACCCTGTCCTAATGGAGATGCTGCATATCTGCAAGTTAAAAGGGACACGATTCACTCACTCTAGGGACCTTAAAATAGCCTGAAACATTAACAATACATGCTGGAGAGACAGATATGTCTCCCAGAGACTGCCGTTCCTCTGGAACAAGCTCCAAATTCATGTAAAACACAGCTCCTCTATGACCCTATTTAGGCATAACTTAAACAACTGGATGGGAGACCAAAATTTACCCCTGGGGTGCTACCTATGTCCCTGTTGGATAAGGGCAGTCTGTGCTGATCACAGACTTGAACTGCAAATATAGACCATGCAACTTGGTCAATAAGGGTATAACATGACTAGACTATTAAAGGCCCTAGGGCCAATAGCCTAGTTACTTCCTATGAACGTATAAACCTGTATGACTAGGGTATAAGTTAAGATGTCATGTATTCATATTGCTAGAGTTTGTTCACAAGGTGAAAGTCTCAGTGATGAAACAGTAGAAAGCATAAAATGACATTGTAATGCATATGCTAACCATGGGATATTCATTTCATTATACAATGTGAAGGTGTTTTTGCTTTTTATGTCTGTTGAAACATACATGCATTATTAGCAGAATGTTGTGATACCTGAATATTTGTGATATTATTGTTTTTTTATTTTTATTACTCGAGTGCAATGATATTATTTTAATGACAGCTTTGACACAGTTAAATACATTTATGTTTAATTGTATAATATTTTATTTTTGTTTTACACACACACACACACACACACACATATATATATATATATATATATATATATATATATATATATATATATATATGTGTGTGTGTGTGTGTGTGTGTGTGTGTATAAGGTCTCTGAACTGGTACTGCCAATTAGCTCGGCTTGTGGTTGAAAAGGTTCTCTGGACCAGCCCACCAAGCCAGCTAACAAATCAAATAAATAAATAAATAAATAAAAGTTAAAAATGTCTATTTTTATACATACCATAGCTTTTCTTTCTGAGCATTGACTACACACAAATTACAAGACTTGCAGTTTGGTTCTATTTTTGTTGAGTGCGATTAAAAACTTTTCATGGGACCCTTGCTTGAAAATCTGTAGAGCAAGGAACTGGTGTTAAATTGGTATTAATCTCCCCAGAGTCATTGAAAGGGATATTATTCCAGACATATACAAAGTGTGGATACGTGTTACTAAGCTGGTAGTGGCCATCTTCTGCAGGACTAATTTTTGGAGTGAGCATTGGCTTATGATTTTACACTTGCTTTCCTTCACAATAAGTTTATTAATATAAGAAATTGCAGCTTTTCCCACCAGAGGAGGTCCTCAATTAAGATAGGGTGAGTGCAACAGATCTAGACAGCTTCACTGCATGTTGGAGTTCTTTTCTTCTTCTATTTAATTGGTCTCTTTGTGATGCTACAAATTATTTGTAAGTTAAGACATCTTATTTTTATATGATTTATTATTTCATTTTATGCAGTAAATTAATGCAGTGAAAGATACTTTTATTAAAAAATTTTGTATTGAAATTAAGTCACACCCTATTGAGGAATAAAAAAAAAAACCACATGCATAGTGAGTTATGCTCTGACATAGGCATGGTTTGCCCACTGTTACAGGAGGGTCTCTTTTTGGTTTATTCTTTCTGAAAAAAAAAGCAAACAATACTATAACACAACATTAATATTAAGTTCAGGTTTATTTTATGTTGTGATATTCTCTGCTGATTTCCCCTAATAGTATAAATACCACCTCAGGTCTCCATGAAAAGATGAAACTAGTCTAGCAGGACTAACTCGGTCAACAAAAAATAAATAAATAAATGAGTGTAGTCAAAAAGAGCTACTGTCTTCTACTTCGTACAATTTGATTTTTAGTGTAAATGTACCCATGAGAATTGTTCAGCATATTTATCCGAAGAGGTATGAATAAATGGTAAGAAGTGCAGTTTTAATTATTTTTTTATAAATGTTGTACTACTTCATCATAATTTATTGTTCTGGGATGTTTTAAATGTGACAGAGAGTCTCCAGTGTTATGTTCTTGTTGTTGTAGAGGTATGTAGTACATAAGTATCCCATATTGCTGAGACATCTCTATATTCCCCACCTTTTGTTTACTGTTAAACCTGGTGGACTTCTTTGAGACAGTTACCAAGGCCCTGGATGAGGGGAAATCTGTGCATACAGCCTACCTAGACTTGGCCAGGGCTTCTGGCACTATCCCCCACACAGGCATCATTGACAAACTCACCCACCTAGGCATCAACCCATATATTATTAGATGGGTCGCTAACTGGTTCACTGATGGAACACATAAAAATAGGGGAATACACCTCCAACAGCAGACATGTAACCAGTTTTGTTCTACAGGGATCAGTCCTGGGACCCCTACTGTTTAGAATCTGTTTCTCTGAAGTAGAATCAAAAACTAAAGGTCTGTGGCTGACAAAGTTTGCTGATGACTGCAAACTGGGAGCAGTCACAGAATCTCCAAATGATGTCAACATAATGCAAGAAGGTCTTACACAAACAAATAATTGGTGCCAAAGTTGTGGCCTTAAACTCAATGCAAAAAAATATATTATCACCCCTTTGGCAAGAGCCATGTTCCTGCTAATTGCCACCCTAAGTACGCACTCAATGGTGAGAGACCTGGGCACACAGGTTGACAACAATCTTACCTTTGATCACCATGTCCCCACAGTGGTAAGAAGGGCATTCTATATTGCTCATCTCATAAGTAAGGGCATTGCCTCCAGAAAAAAAGAAGTTATAACCTCCCTGTATTCTTCCCTCATTAGGCCAATAATGGAGTACAACACCCCTTTTGGTATGTACCTTTCCAAACACCTGCAGCAAATAGAGAAACCACAAAGGTTCCTCACAAGGAAAATTCAAGGTGTTCATCATCTGTCCTATGTGGATCATCTGAAATCACTGTCACTTTATTCTGTTTCACACAGACTACTCAGAGGTGACCTCTGTCTTGCATATAAGGCAATCTTTGACCCTGCTTTATTGGAAATGCTGCATATCCACAAGTCAAATGGTACATGGGTTACCCTCTCTAAAGACCTTAACTTGGTATGTGACATTAATAGAACCTGCTGGAGGGACAAATATGTCTCCCAGAGGTTACCATACCTTTGGAACAGACTCCCACTTCATGTCAAACAGAGCACCTCAATGACCCTCTTCAAATGCAATCTGGACAATTGGATGAGTAACTGTAAAATCATCCCAGGGGTTCCACCTGTGTCCCTCTTGGACAGGGGCATTAGGTGCTTATCATGGAAATAAGGGTAGAACTTGACTAGGCTTGTAAGAGCCCTAGGGCCATTAGCCTAGTAACTTCCTATGATCCTACTAAGTTTCTTCTTAAGGAAGCTGCAGCCTAGGGCTAGTGACATATTTTGTAATAATATCAAATGGCTAGAAATATTTAAAATTCCTCTCACTAATGCAAATAACACAGCTAAGGATGCTTTTATTTTGAAGACAGGTTAGCAATGAGCTCTACAGAATTAACCATGTGGCTGTTAAATGGTACTATTTAATATGTATTATATAACATCGCCAAAATTCAAGTTTATGATAAGTTACAATGTACTTTTTCACAATTAAATTTAAGTATTGGTCATTAAAAAAATCTGGTCAGTTAATTATCACAGGATATCTGGAGTTACAGCATAGAACATATTTTAATGAATAAACTCACATTTTAAATTATTTTGTATAAATGTTGTTACACTACAGTATAGAGCACATCTTAATGAATAAACTCAATAAACCCAGGTCAAACCACAAAAACAAGCCACCCTGGTGAACTCCTAGTATTAACAGGTTATACAACAAAAGAAACAATCCTGTCAAGAAGCAAGTGGGAATGTGCACAGAAGAGCAAAAGATCCCTCATTAGTCTAAACAATTGAATCAGGGAACCAGTCAAGTCTCTGAAAGCAGACTTTGTTCTAAAAATGATGTCTAAAGCTAAGTATAACTATAAGGCATTTTCAGTTATATCTGCAATCCTAAGGGCAACACCCAACAAAAGGCATTTTCAGTTATATCTGCAATCCTAAAGGCAACACCCAACAATGTGTAGAATTACTTGTATATGGCATCACCTATACTCAGCCAGAAGATATAGCAAATCTGCAGGCTGACAAATTCAGCTCATATTTCACATCCCCATCACCCCCAGTTCTCCCCCAAGAAATACCCTCTACCACTCCACCATCAATCATCACTAAAGAACAAGTTGCCACTGCACTCTCTAATGGCTTCAATGGGGGCTGACAAAATACCAGGTTGCCTTTTAAACATCTTAAATCAGGACTTATCAGGTCAATTAAGATCTCTGTTTAACCACAGTCTCCAGCCTGGCTTTATCCTGATAGAGTGGAGGACAGCAACAGTATTCTCTCTGCATAAAGGGGGACAATCTACTAACCTGGGAAATTATAGAACCATACCTTTGACTAGTTTTATATGTAAGGCCATGGAAAAAATAATCATGGACCTGAGAAATAATGACATGAGACCTCCAGTCACTGGACCTGACAGAATATGGCTTTGTCAAGAACAAGATATGCCTACTGAATTTGGTGGATTTCTTTGTGAAAGTCACTAAGGCCATGGGTGAGGATAAAACAATCCATGCCACCTACCTCAACCCGGCCAAAGCATCTGACACAGTTCCCCACTCAGATATAAATAAACTCACAAAACTGGGCATAAATCCCTACATCATTAGATGGATAGCCAATTGGCTCACAGACAGGACATGTGTGGGTAAAGTGGGTGAATCCAGATCCAGCAAGATGCCAGTTACTAGTGGTGTGCCACAAGGCTCAGTGCTGGGACCACTCCTGTTCAGAATATACTTCTCTAAAGTCAAGGCTAATGTAGAAGGCCTCTGCATATCAAAGTTTGCCAAAACTGCAAGCTGGGGGACTCATTGAATCCTCCAAAAATGTAGATATCCTGAAGGATGGTCTAGATCAGACAAATGATTGGTGCCAGAAACATGGCCTAAAACTAAATGTGAAAAAAAATGCATTATCATACCTTTTTGGAAGTCAAATACTCATGCAAATTACAACACCAATAGCATACCCCTAAGAGTAGACTCAGAGGTGAGAGATCTAGGTACACAGACAGACACTCTGAACTTTGACCGGTATGTGTCCACAGTGGTGAGGAAGTCCTTCTATGTGGCACAAATTATAAGTTAAGGTATGGCATCCACATTCACGGAAATTATAGTCCCACTGTACTCAGCCCTCATTAGACCAATAATCAAGTACAGTGTGCCATTTGACATATACTTGACTAGGCACTTACAGCAGCTGGAGCAACCTCAGAGGTTCCTAACAAAGAAAATACAGGGTGTAAACAACATGTCTTGGGAGGATAGAATAAAAGCCTTATCTCTTTACTCTGTCTCCTAACTGACTATTAAGAGGTGACCTATGCCTGACCTACAATGCACTCACAAATCTAGCTCTGATGGAGCTGCTACACATCTGCAAGTCAAACAGCATGATAGTCACCTGATCTAGGGATCTAAACTTAGTCAGTTACTCAAACAAAACATGCTGGAGAGAGAAATATGTGTCTCAGAGAAGGCCCCTTCTTTGGAACAGGCTTCCTATTCACATTAAGCCATGCCCTTCCATGTCCCTTGTCAAATGCAATTGGGATCAATGGATAGGGAACAGCAAATTCTTACCTGGGGTAGTACCTACGGCCCTTTTTGAATAGGGGCAATCTGTAAGATATTCAATGCATAAGCACAAATCCATGCCATCCTCTTGCACCTAGGGGCTATATTTTGGGTAAAACCAGGTTATATTGGCTAGGCTTGTAAGGGCTCTTAAGCTGTTAGCTTAGTCATCTCCTATGAACATATGAACCTATGAAGGCATGATAAGGAATAAAAATACCATGTAAGCCCAAAACATTAAAAAATATACAAAAACTCCAAAACTAAGAAACAGTTGTATCCATACATGATATTATCATGCCTTCTTTTAATATAGATAGTCAGGAGATTCATAAAGGTTACCGCTTTCTGAGCTCAAGAGCATCCCTACCACAATGCTTGTGCTATCTATTCACTCAGAAAGGTTATGTTAACTGTATACATAGGGTACACTTTGTGGTAACCTTTATGAATCCAGCCCAATATCTCTTCTGTCAGCATGGCTTGCCTCTACCATAGCACACATTATAAGCAAATATGGACACTATATGCACAGTTGTCACTAAATATGTTCCTCAGTAGAGCACACAAGCAACAGTTATGGGCAAGAATGTAGCTATTTGCTGCCTGTATTGTTATGTAGTACAAAATGTGGGGCAGATGTTGCAATGTAGTGACTCCGAGTAGGTAAACTCTTAACAGTGACTCATTGTTCATAACTTCTTACCCCCCACATCATCAGTAGATTTTAACCTCCACACCCACTGACACAGATCTGCACTGGTAGCAGATAGCACAGAAATTCTGTTTGATAAACAACTTTTATCAGTGATCAGTATCATAAAATAGACTGATCAGTACCATCAAATAGAAATTACTGGGGCCACGTAAGGAGAAATAGTGCAGGTGGGTAGCTGAAGGACAGCTCAGGGCATGCAAATGGGAGGCAGAAAAATATTAATCACTGAAATCAAAAACTAGTGCTGACTTCTGGCCTTAAATATTAATTAAATAGAAGAGTCCAATTGGTACCTCTCTAGAAAATGTATTTTTTTCTTATTAACAGATACTACCTTTGTAATATTTTGTGCTTTAATCAAATTGCCATTATAGTGTGACAAAAAAGCAGACCTTTTGTAGAATATAATACCAGTATGCATAATAAACAATAATTATGCATTTCCCTACAAAAGGAAATAGAATTATTTATTCCTAAGATAATTCAAAACATTTGCAAAATTAGTAGCTTATGCTTTTGTTTGTCTTATGTTTATATTTGCTCATGAATTGGCTTCACCCTCATGTCTAAACCATATCTAATGCGAATAATATTCAAGCGTAACATGCATCCTGTCATACACTAATAAATAAATAAATACAAATGATATGATTAAACACAAGCATATGCACTGTTGCATTTCTGCTTTAGTGCTGACATAGAAACACTGGCTAGTAATCATGTGGCAGGATCCTGAATGATGGTGTGGGGACATCAGTGATGATGGTGTGGACATCAGTGGACTGCATGAGATGGTCAGGATAAATGTGAATCTATATGGGTTCTATCCAGAGCCCAACTAAAATCCTTATTACAAGATTTTCAAGAAAAAGTAATTTTCCATTCTTTGCTATTATTTCATGACCACCAATGTGCAGCTCAGAAAATATATGAAGTAGTATGTCAGCATCCAAAATCCTTATCCCTTCATACCTGTTTCACTATTGAAGACTGCAAGCAACCGGAACATGAATGCACCACATGTGGCAGCAAAGAAGCCTCTCCAATAATCTTTCACTGCAAAATTGGTTGTCATCACTTCTATGCTGAATAGTACTCCTAGGATACAAAACAAATGATAGTCAGTGCCATTAGACATGTGCTCTGGTTCTTCAAAAAAGTGAAATTTTGCAGTAGTTTTCTCAAATAACAAAGAATTTGAGAATTTTAATGAAGAAATTCCATGCTGAGTCCTACAACGAAATTTTGACCTGAAAGATTCTAAATAAAGGTGGAATAGTACTAGTTCTTGTCAATATTTTACTCATTCTGAGTTACCAAATCACTTTACTGCTGAGGTGAGATTACTGTAATATGGCTTCAGAAATACGGATCTTATTCACGCACATGAAGACACACACACACACACACGCACACACACACACACACACACACACACACACACTCACACACAGGATAGGTAGTGTAGGTGTGTTTTGTGTGTGTGTGTGTGTGTGTGTGTGTGTGTGTGTGTGTGTGTGTGTGTGTGTGTGTGTGTGTGTGTGTTCATATTTGCATGAATGTGTGAATGTGTGTTTATGTGTGGGTGGAGGGAATGGCATACTTCTGCACTCCTGCAGACCAATAAGCAAGTCCTGCAACATTGGGGGGAGGGCCTAAACAACATGAATAATTCTTTATATATTGTACTTTATAGACACTTAAAAAAATAATAGATGAAAAATTTTCAGCACAAAAGACTTGAGGTAGAGGAATCACTGGACTCCAGGAATGCTCTTTATAGTGTGTCCTAAAGGCACTTGAAAATATTCAAACCCTGCACCTGTAGCACTCACACATAGCATGGTAGACTTCTGTGAATCACTTGACAGCAAGGATACTGCTAAAATATTACCTAGGTCTGTGAAACTATTAAACAAAATAAAGTAAAAGGAGGAGTTCCATATGTAACTGTTCTATGTTTTTCACATGGATCACTGTTGTTCTAATCCAAGAGATGATCCCCAGTGCTGGCAGTTCCCCTTTTCAGGGTGATTGGCTATGAGATAGCTGAGAGTTAAAACAGGCCTGCCAGGATGATAGAAATGAACCCTGTTCTAGCCTTACACTGGTTTCCTGTATTTTATATTTTAGGAATGCACATACTGATAACCAAACTACTGCCTCTAGAATGTCCTTGGTGCTGTAGATACCTCTAAGGAATACAGTGGTAGTTGTCATACTCCCAGTAGAATATGTTCCTACAGTATTTTACCATGTTGTTTTTAGCAGAGACTATGCAATAAACTATACATTTTGAAATAGTTTATTTAAAAATGGCAACTGTTCCTTTTTAGCTGGATGTAAACAAAACAGACAATTGGTCTCACCTCTTAGAGACTCTGGTGCATCCAGATAATATTGTAGATGTTTGTGGACATCTAGGAAATGCAGGATCACTTCTCTGGTTGTGGATCAGGGAAAAAACAAACAACTGTGTGGTCTCATTTAAAACAGTTCTGTGACCACATCTGGTATAACGAAAATGTTTCTGTGCAGGTATAATCTGTCTTTGTGGAAGATTAGGAGAGACTATTTACACACAGAGCCTTGAGCACTGAAATCCTCTTTGCCAAACTAGCTACATTGAGAAGGATTATTTCCCAAGAAGATATATGAGTGACCCTGATGCCACTGGTTCTGATGACTGTAATATTGTTTTTTCTTGTAAGAATATTAGATTAAAGATCAGGGAGGACTGTATTTTGGGATGGCTTAGATGCAACATGCCTTTCAAGATGCATTTCACAGGGCAGGACCATAGCTAGATCATCTGATGCTCTGTGCAGTTCATTAAACTGACATACCTCTAATTTAAAATTTAAGGAGGAAAAAAAAAGGTCTTCTCAAAGATGAGGACCAAAGTGATCTTGAAATTAGGCAAAATAGGTCTTTTGTGCTGTGCTCCTATAAAAATTGTAGACATCTGCTTGCCTACAGCTCTAATAAGAAGCTTACTAAAAATTATTGCAACAAACTCAAACACAAGTATTTTATCACTTCAGCCCTGACCACAGATGCAGTATCAACATTCATTTATAAATCCATTCCTCTTTGTCCTATGGCAGTTATTGCTCCATCAAAGGGGGCCTGAATAATAAGAATGGTTCAATGGGCAGGCAATCTGAATTGGTTAACAGGTGTACCTGTACACAGGCATACTTGAAAAAAAGTATTTGTCTTCAAGACATTTAGTAAAATTAAGTGTTTTTGTCTGTACTGTTACAACGACTTCTTCAGAATAACAAAATGAGGGACATTTGTTTTATTAAAAACAGTCAAGAGCAAGTCATGTGTGTGACACCAGGAAAATACTGCCAGCCCAACTATCTGGAATTTTGTAAATAATCATATGTCATTTGTGAATATTAATATGATTAATATGCTTGTCTTACAAATGTAAGAGAACTGTATGTTATGTACTGACCTTCAAGACTGTAACCACAGTATACCCTACTGGAAAGAACAGAAATGTATATAAACTATATACCTGTGTAACGGTAAGTTTTAATAGTAGAAGCTGGAACATACAAAGTTAACTTGCAAAACGTCAAGAAAATAAGTTGAAATTAAAAGTGCTTTATGATGTGCTATGAAGTAGTTTCAGTGCAGCAAGCAGACACAATGTCTAGAGCTAGAAGTTTCTTTTTCTTATCTGGAGAAAAGTAATTACTAGGTCTAAAATGTAAAAGTGTGTAATTGTTTTACAATTTCCAGTTCTAGACAAACATCTGAGAGATATGTATTTTTCACAGAGAAATACTAAATTTTGTTAAGTTTCTGTTAGCCTGAGAATTGAAGGCAAGTGACAAAGAGTGATGTCATCTGAGCTAACCCAGCAGTAATTCTGATTATTAAAGAACTCTCTCAGAGAAAGTCTGTGTATTTTGTATCTTGTCTTTGATCTAGAAACATCCATTCAGCACTTCTCATCTGCATTTGCCTTGCTCTGTAAGTAAGTCATTTAGGGCAGAGTATCTTTTAGATATACATGGGAATTTAGTAAAGATTAGTTTAGATGTTATCTGTATTTATTTGAGACTATCCCGCAATGTTGTTTTAAAATATTTCCTGTGAATCTGAACTCTGTAGTTACTGTGTTGAGTATTGTCTTATTCTTATATTATTTATTATTAAATATATTTAAACATTTTAATTGTGGCTGGTTTGTTTTGAGATATTTAAGCTCTGAGACTACTTGCATATGTATTTGGTGACACTGTACAGGCCACACCTAAATAGCCTTGAAAGTCTTGGTCACACTTACCATTTGGATTATTAGTAACATTACACAGTAGGATTGGACCCCCTTTGGTAAGGGCCTTATAGTAGCTGATAAGTAAGGGTGGCAGCTGGTACTACCTTATAGTCTGTGCAGAAGGGGGCATAGCTAATAAAGCTGTGCAAGTCTTTCCCAGGTGTGCGTGTGTGTGTGTATATCAATCAAATCTCAAAGTGTGTGTGTGTGTGTGTGTGTGTGTGTGTGTGTGTGTGTGTGTGTGTGTGTGTGTGTGTGTGTGTGTGTGTGTCAACTTCTTGGGCAGGGACATGAAGCACTGGTTGGACAAAGAGGATGCTGGAGGTCTTAGCTTGGTCACTTGGCTGAGATCTTAATCCTATAGCTGTGCCAGTGGTGAGTCTTACTGGGGTGGGGATCTGGAGTAAGAGGCAGAAACCAGCCCCAGACTGACTGTGATCTCTGTGTGCTCTTAAGGGAAATTGTACTTTAGTGTGTGTGTATACTTGTCATCCTCCCAATGTGTATATCCCTCCCTGGTGCTAGTGGTGCATATTGAGGCTCCTTGATTACTGGGCCAGTGCAAGAGCATCACAATATGATACATAACCAACCAATAAAAATGAAATAATACTGTTATTTTTTATTTAAAACACTACAAAGCTGATTCAGTTTATCAGCTTCATACATCAGCTATCCAAATAATTTTCTTTTGAGGAGATGGCTATTCTCATCTCTTCTACTTATTTGTAATCCAAGGTAGAGCATTGATCTCCTCGGACCTTTGTCAGGTTCATCCTGGGAGGGGTGGATGGTTATGTGACTTGGTCAGAGTTACACAGTTAGGCAATAGAAGCTGAGGGAATCAAACCTTGCACCACTTGACCACAGGAAACAACTCATTAGCAGTTCCTTAATATTCCAAGCAAACTGCAAAACTATACAGATTTCCTCTGTATGCTTTTTTTTAGCACAAAAATGACAAACCTGAAACTCAAATAATTCATATTATGCTTAACAAATGCATTAGTCACTTCCTTCCATTTCACAGCATAGGTATGCTGATAAATTTTATGTTTAGGAGCCTTTTCCCCTCTTTCCTGTATAAAATGCTGGGTGTGAAAGACAAACAACACTGGTGATAGTAGGACTGTTATGCTCAACACAGGTATATATTTTATTCACATATGCAAAAAGGATAAATTTCCTTCACTGTACATACCTACATTGTTTGGATGAACCACAAACAACATACTGAGTGGATGATTACTAACATGATGAAAAACATTGGATTCAAAAATGAACTCTGAGATTAAATCAACCTTTATGAATAAAATGGGGTTTATTTCCCATCATACTGCTGACATCTTCATAAAAGGTTAAAATCTGTTAGTGATGATTAATAATATTGTTGAAAGCCTGATTATCAACAGAGTACTTCTACCACCATTAGAGAACAAACCAAGCTGTTCAGATAAAAAACAAATTGCAAAAACATGTTAAAAAACACTTGGCTATGCTCTTGCACCTCCCCTGGCTAGACTACTTTGCCCTTACACATCTTCATAACCCCTGTATACATCAACAAAACAAATTCCTCTAAAGTTACCTCAACTTCACTACAACTTTCTTAACTCTATATCTTCGAACCAATTTATAGGATCATAGGATCACAGGAAGTTACTAGGCTAATGACCCAAGGGCCCGTATAAGCCTAGCCAAATTTACCCTTGTTAACACGATCAACACCTGTTGCCTCTGTCCAAGAGGGACACAGATGGAATCCCCAGGGTGAATTTATGGTTACCCATCCAATTGCCCAGATTATATTTGAAGATGACCAATGAGGTTTGACATGAAATGGGAGTCTATTCCAAAGGTGTGGTTACCTCTGGGAGACAAATCTGTCCCTCCAGCAGGTTCTATTGCTGTCAAATACCAGGTTTAGATCCTTAGAGTGAATAATCAGTGTGCCATTTGACTTGCGGATGTGCAGCATTTCCAATAAAGTAGGGTCAGAGATTGCATTGTATGCAAGGCAGAGATCACCTCTGAGTAGTCTGTATGAAACAGAATAAAGTGATAGTGATTTCAGCCGATCCACATAGGACAGCTGCTGAAGACCTTGAATTTTCCTTGTGAGGAACATTTATGGTCTCTCCAATTGCTGCATGTGCTTTGAAAGGTACATACCAAAAGGGGTGTTGTTCTCAATTATTGGCGTAATGAATGAATAATACAGGAAGGTCATAACTTCTTTATTCGAGGCAATGCCCTTACTTATGAGATGAGCCATATGCAATGTCCTTCTTACCATTGCAGAAACATAGTGATCAAAGGCAAGGTTGCTGTCAATCGGAGTGCCCAGATCTCTCACCACTGAGTGTACATTGAGGGTATTGTCATTGATGTGATAATTTGTAGGAACATCGCTCTTACCAAAAGGGATGATAATACTTTTTTTTGCATTGAGTTTGAGGCCATGGCTTTGGCACCAGTCATTTGCTTGCATAAGACCTTCTTGAAGGATGTTGCCATTGTTTGGAGATTTTATGACTGCACCCAGTTTGCAGTTGTCAGCAATCTTTGTCAGCCACAGTCCTTTGGTTTTAGCTTGAACTTCAGAGAAATAGATTTCAAACAATAGAGGTCCCAGGACTGATCCCTGTGGAATGCCACTGGGTACAGGTCTGCTGTTGGAGGTTGTTTCCCCTATTGTGACTGTATAGGTTCTATCAGTGAGCCAGTTTGCAACCCACCTTATGATATAAGGGTTGATATCTAGCTTGGAGAGTTTGTCAATGATACCCGAGTGAGAGATAGTGTCAAATTCCTTGGGTAGGTCTAGGTAGGCTGTATGTACAGACTTCTCCTCGTCCAGGGTATATCTTTGTTGATAAGGTCCATGATGAGTCTGTTCATGGCCTTGCAGATAAGGCTAGTCAGGCTAATAGGTCTGTAGTTCCTGGGATCAGTAGAAACACCACCTTTGAGCAAGGGGATAACTGTGGCTGTTTTCCATTTAGCTTTGAAGAAGCCAGTGCTTAGTCTGTGATTGAAAAGAGTACCCAGTGGTGATGCTAATTCTTGTTTGAGCTCATGTAGGATGCAGCCTGGGATGTTATCAGGTCCCATTGATTCTGTGTTTTAGGCCTTAGAGAGGGCATTTATGACCTGCTCTTTAGAGATACAAGGTAGGGGGCAGGTGGTAGGGATGCCATGAAGTATGTGTGGCAGGGACAGAGGAGTGAAGTTTTCACCAAAGCTGTCAGCAAACAGGTTAGCTATGTCCACTGGCTCAGTATATGTGTCACCATTAATTACCAGTTCCATGCAAATCTCAGCCTTACCTTTTAGGTTATGGATGTAACTAAAGAATGTCTCGTGGTTTTCCTTTATTGAAGAAGTTAACTTGTATTCAAAGTTTGCCTTGAAGGACTTAAAAATAAATCTTATTTGCTTATTTAAGCTGAAGAGGGAGCGTCTCCAGTTTAAAGCCTGCTTCTTCTTACTCTTAGCACACCAGTTTCTTCCTTTTACTATAAAGCCTGTTAATGGCAGTTGCCCACCAGGCAGGTTTGCTCTTCCTTGAAGAGCTTGTTTTGGTCCTAACAGGTACTGCAGAGTCAATGCAGTTATACAGCTGTTTGTATAGCTCTGCATACTTAACATTTCCATGTGAGGGGGGGAGATGTAGTGAAGTTATTTATACCATCCAATTAGAGGTTATAATCTGCTTTGGAGAAGGTTTTTACTCTAGTTGCTGCCTTGGGGGGGGGGGGGGTCAGGTGTGATAGTTACTTCAAATGAGACTGATTTGTGGTCAGATCTCACCAGGGATAAACTCACAGTGGGGGTGCTACATTGGTCCCCCATATTTGTAAGCACCAGATTCAGGATACTGGCAACCTAGTGGGGGTGTCAACCAACTGATCCAGGACATTGAAGTTGACAAAACTGAAGAACCTTTGAGCAGGTGAGTTTGAGCTTGAGACTCAAGTTGATCCAAATAGGCAGAGTGGGTGTCCTGATTCATGGAGGGGTTTTGTAGTTGGCAGTGACTTAAATAGGTGTCCCACCAACAATTAATTGCACCTAAAGTATCTCTATGCCATTATACTGTTTAACCAATCTGGAGGTATATTTATCTTTGATGAATATTGATACACTGCCTCCTTTAGTTTTCTTGCTTTTTGTTTGTGGTCTGAACGTGTAGAAGGAGGTGTAACCCGGTATGGCTGGGGTGCTCTCCACAGCCTTGAACCAGGTCTCTGTGACTCCACAAATGTTTGCACCCTCCAGGGAGAGGACTGCTTCCAGTGAGTGCAATTTCATGTTAAGACTCCTACATTTAGAAGCATGACCTTGAGGTTGCTTTTGGTTGTTTTTCACATGAGGAGTTTTGTCCTTGTGACACTGCCTAAAAAAGGCACTATGGGGGTAGCAAAAGCCTTAGCCAGTAGCCAAAATCCCAGGGGTGACAGATGAAGACCATCTTTGGCAAAGCATCAAGGTCTGTTTATCATGTCATCACGGGCTGTCAGATACTGGGTCCCCTTAGAATGACACCAACAACTAAGCCAATTATTGAAGTCAATCATTTTCTGTTTGTATTAAGGTATCATTCTAGGTGAAGGTAAAATGCTGCTTAAGGCTAGGGACACACCTGCCTGAGACACATAGTCTTATAGCTGAGTCATGTCTCTCTTCATATAGTCCAGAGAGGTGCGTCTCAAGTTATTCACACCAATATGGACTATGATGGAGTCATAACAATAGCTGCTGTTGAGAGACTTGAGTGCATGTGTGATGTGGTCGATCCTGATACCTGACAGACAGCTGATCATGACCTTTTCCTTACCCAGCCTTGTGAGAGGGACATCTGTGTGTCTCTTTTTTCTTCAACTACTCTCTAACTGCAAATCGTATCATCTCCTCTCTGCTTTCTACACATTTTCCCACTCCTCCTCTTTCATATTTTTCCTGTCCATAAATGTACAATCGTAGTTTGGCATTTTAAACCTCACTGTATATGCCAAATGTTTATGTATTAATATGTAATGACTCCTGTCTTTTGCTGACTGCAGATTTTGTCTGATATAGTTGCCTTTTAGTTATTAGATGAAACTTTAAGATTTATATTTTTCTCTGGTGCTTAAAATTACAGCTCAATTGGACAATCTTGGCCAACAAAAGCAATACATAAATAAAACTTCAAGCACATAGCGTTATTATAATTTCCAAGGAAAAATTCATGAACACATGGAAACAAATGGTTGCTTCAAAACAGATGCAAAACAGTCTTCCCTCTTTCTCAAAATTTCTTTAATTGTATCATCCAAAATGGACTCAGGGTATAGCCTATCCAAAAACATCTGTTTTAAAAAAAACTGCTCAAAATTTAAATATTTTATTGACAGAGACCATTCTAGGAAGTCTGACAAACTGATCTTTAACAATGCTGTGTTTCATCCAAGGAGAATAATTGCCATGAAAATGTAAAATGGAATTGCTGAATGTAGCCTTCATATGAATATTAGATTCAAATCTAGTTCTCTGAAAATTTTTAAGTTTAGCATCTAAAAATTAATATTAATAGTTGAGTAACTGAAAGTAAATTATAAAAAGGACATAACACCTTCCAAATACTTTAGAAATTCCTCCAAGTCTGAAAGGGTATAATCTGATGGAAAAGCATAATCCTTCTTCCATTTATATAGAATTATTAGCAAAACTGTTTAGGAGCTGCCTTTCATCTACCATGGCCTGATGCTTCTGCAACTTTTAATGAACATAAATTCTGGAAGACAATGGAAGAAGCTGCATAACAGGCATGAGAGATGGCGAATTTAGCTGTTGTCTGTCCATTAGACATTGATTAGGGTGGAGCTCTGAAGACAGAGACGTGCCTGGATTTATAAGTAATGACTAGTGGTGTTAAGAATGTAACTGTGGTGAAGGAGACACAATGTCAGCTCCAAGAGGCAATGCTGGAGTAAGTTAGACATTAATTCAACTAGAAGAATTAACATAAGAAAGGAAGGAAAGAAAGATATGAAGACGACATGCCAGCCAACAGCAGGGCAAAAAAGTGAGCAGAAAACATATGTTTTTAAATCGTTTAAAATGGGAAGTAGCAGCACAAGATATTAATGGCATAAGCACAGGGGAAACAAATGAAAAGTGGAAAAAGGAAAACAAGTAGAAGGGAAGAGGAAGAAAAAGCAAAATTAGAAAACCAGTCCCTGCACAAAGTGCAGCAGTTAGGGGCACAGTGAGAGCAATTACACCTGGGGACCAGCAGCGTTATGGATTCCTTATAATTTATTAGCATAAGAGACCACAGCTTATCATGGCATTAGTAGACACAGGAGCTGATGTAACTATTTTTGGAGGAAACCCCTTACAGACTCAAAGGGCAGTCCATACAAACTGATCAGAATGGAAATGCAAAAAAAAAAAAAACCTCTGGGCTAAAAAACAAGGGCTAAATAGCTTTTGGGAATGAAGTCCCTACATGGATTACAGCTGTAATAGTCCCTGCACTGGAGCACAATTTAGGAAGAGATATTCTGAAAGGGAAAACTTTAGAGACTACAGCAGGAAGGACACTTCAAATATGGGATGTGGCAGGCTGTCATTTGAGGTGAATATAAGAGGGAACTGATTTATATCCCACCACCAAAGGCAATCATGAACAGTAAATAGTACAGAATACCCTGGGGACTTGCTGAGATATCTGACACAATCTGAGTTGTTGTAGGCTGGCATAATTCAGCTGCTTGTGAGTCTATTCAACAGTCCTGTTTGGCCAGTGAAGAAGCCTGATGGATCTTGAAGGCTTACTGTAGACTATAGAGACCTGAATAAAGTTACACCACCACTGCACCACTGGAAGGGACTGTTTCTGACATTTCTGACACAAAAACATTTGCAGAGGCTCTCAATAATAATCTGCTCAAGCAACAGAGATCTCCAAAGAAGAAATGCAAGCAACCTCCACCCTCCCCAACACAACCCAAATGACACATAGCCTGCAGACTCAGTGTGCCACTCAACCACAGCCAATAAGGCAAAACAACATACCCAACACACTAGTCATAGGTGACTCTATAGTCAGGCACACCGATGTCCCACTCACCAGGTTAAACAAGGAGAAGGTTACTGTCAGCTGCCTGTCGGGTGCCAGGATCCGCCACATAACCCACGCACTCAGGTCACTCCACAACAAGTACAAATATGACTTTGTCATTGTCCATGTTGGTGTGAACGACCTGAGATGTACCTCCCTGGACTACATGAAAAGAGACATGGAAGAGCTCTCTGATCTTGTAGACCAGGCAGGTATGACCCTAGCCCTGAGTAGCATTCTGCCATCACCCAGAATGATGCTGCAGTACAAGGACAAAATGATTGACTTCAACAATTGGCTAAGCTTCTGGTGCCATTCTAAAGGGATCCAGTATCTGTCTGCCTGGGATGACATGGTAGACAGACCACGATGCTTTGCCAGAGATGGCCTGCACCTGTCACCCCTGGGATTCCAGATACTGGCTAAGGTTCTTGCCGCCCCCATAGTGCCTTTTTTAGGCAAGGTTTAAATGACAAATTCACCACCGTAACAGGAACAGGCAAGCAAAAACTGAGGGTGATGCTACTCAATGCTAGAAGTCTAAATCTCAAAATGCACTCACTCAAGGCACTCCTTAAAATGGAGAACATTGATATCTGTGCAGTGACTGAGACCTGGTTCAAGGCTCCAGAGTGCACCCCTGCACTACCAGGCTATAAGTCATACATTACTTTCGGCCATGTAACCTGGACCGGAACACCAAAGGCGGAGGTGTGTTCATATTCATTAAGGATATCCACACCTCCAGGCTAGTTGCTCAGCATAATGCAGCCGAGGTTATCCAAGTGCAACTAACTATTGGCAAAACTGCAATCCAAATTGTAGCTTGCTACAGATCACCCACCATGCCCCAGGATTCCCACTCCTCTTTTCTTGATGTACTGGAAAATATTAGGGTTCAACCAAACACCCTAATAATGAGCGATTTCAACTACTCCACCATTAACTGGGAAAACTACACATGTACCAACTCCTTCGCTCAACGCTTTCTGAAATTCATAAACTCCAATGCCCTGGATCAACTTATCCACACCCCCACCAGGGGCAACAATATCCTAGATCTAGTCATTACCAATAGGAGTGCCTCCACACCTGAAGTCAACGCCTCATTGGTCTGATCCGACCATAATCTAATTACTCTAGATATCCACATCCTGCCCTCACCCCCATTAAGGAAACCATGGTAAAAAATTTCTCCAAAGCCAACTTCATGCTTCTTAAGACAGAAGTGGTGAACTTCATAACACCCATGCAGATGGACAATACAGTTACGACTACTGAAGCCTACACAATTGCACTTTATAAGCACTTACATGAGTGCATGGATCGTGCTATCCCAAACAGAACCAAGATGCTATCCTCAAAAAAAAAGGAAGCCAATCTGGTGGTCCCCTGCCATAAACAAACTGTACAACAGAAGGAAGAAACTCTTGCAAAAGAGAGTAAAATCCCACAAGTGGAGGAGCTCCCTGGTCAGCCTCTCTAAGAAGCTGCGATCCCTGATAAAATCCTCCAAAGCTAGTTACAAAAACAAAATTACCACTGATTCTAAAGACAACCACAAAGCATTCTATACCTATGTCAATAATCTCAATGGCAACACTCAGATCTATTCTGAGTTACAGCACAATGGCACTAAATATAGAGACCCAACTGATATTGCCAACATCCTGGCAGATAGGTTCAGTGCTAACTTTATCCCACTTTCACCCCTAAAGAGCCCATCTCTATACCGGAAGAATGCAAAGTTCCTGTAATCACGGCTGCACAGGTAAAAACCACACTCTCCAAAGCTAAGAACACAGCATCCATGGGACCAGACAACATCCCAGGCTGCGTTCTACATGAACTACAGAACGAACTGGCACCACATCTAAGTACTATGTTCAATCATGGCCTCACCTCAGGCTTTGTGCCTGCTGAATGGTGCACAGCAACAGTTATCCCACTCCACAAGGGGGGAGCCACCACGGACCCCAGGAACTACCGCCCCATTAGCCTAACGAGCCTGGTCTGCAAGGCCATGGAACGTATCATCATGGAACTTATAAACAAAGCATTGGTAATCTCCAAACTCTGGATCCCACCCAGTTTGGGTTTCTGAAAGGCAGATCATGTCTCCTAAACCTGATAGACTTCTTTGAAGCAGTCACCAAAGCCATAGACAAGGGTAAGGTGGTTCACACAGCCTATCTAGATCTTGCCAAGTCTTTTGACACCATCTCCTACTCTGGAATTATAGATAAATTCACTAAACTAGGTATAAATCCCTATGTCACAAGATGGGTTGCCAAATGGCTCACTGACAGAATCCACACTGTGAAAGTAGCAGACTCCAAATCTGACTTCAGACCAGTGACAAGTGGAGTACTACAGGGTTCAGTCCTGATTCCTCTCCTGTTTGGTATCTACTTCTCTGAAGTACAGGCTAACACAGAAGGTCTTTGACTAACGAAGTTCGCAGATGACTGCAAACTAGGAGCCATAATCAAAACTCCTAACAATGTGGACATTCTACAAAAGGGCCTCACTGAGATGGATGCCTGGTGTCAAGGCTATGGCCTCAAGCTCAGTGCCAAAAAGTGCATTGTCATCCCCTTTGGTAAAAACTCTGTACCCATGAACTACAACATAGGCGGTAGTATACTTAACACCGAAAGTGTGATAAGAGACCTTGGGACACAGGTGGACTGTAGTCTCTCCTTTGATAATCACATCGCCACAGTAGTCAGGAAATCCTTCTACGTGGCACACCTCATCACAAAAGGTTTCTCATCCAGAAAAAAAGAGGTCATTGTCCCCCTCTCCTCATCACTCATTAGACCCATTATAGAGTACAACACCCCTTTTGGTATGTACCTCACAAGACATCTACAACAACTGGAAAGGCCACAGAAATGCCTCACAAAGAGGATTACCGGCCTCAAACAGATGCCCTACGTAAACCGTCTCAAAAAAATCCAGTTTTACTCTGTCACATATCACCTACTCAGAGGTGATCTCTGCTTAACATACAAAGCTATGTCAGACCCAGAGCTGTTGGACATGCTCCACTTAAAGAAATCCCAATCCCTCCGAGCTACACGCTCTAGGGACCTAAACCTTGTCACCACAATAAACAGAACATGCTGGAGGGATAGATTCCTGCCCCAGAGACTTCCCATACTCTGGAATAAACTACCTATCTATATCAAGCAAAGCTCCTCATTAGCACTCTTCAAGAAAAATCTTGATGATTGGATGGAAAATAGGAAATTCACCCCGGGGATCACCTCTGTGGATCTGCTCAACAGTGGCACAGGAAAATTATTTTTTTGGGTGGCAAAAGCCGGGGTACCTTTTTGGCTGAGCTTGTATAGGCCCTAGGGCCGATAGCCTAGTACCTACCTATGAACCTATGAGACCACTGTGGAAAATTTATCTTCAGTAGCTTGACCATATCATGAATTTTTGGACTTAAATGTTTTCCTCTCATTTCCAATAGCAGAGGAAAGCAAAGCTTAATTTTCTTTTACATGGAATGGTGGACTGTGTACCTTTCAAGTGCTACCCTAAAGATATGTACACAGCCCCATCCTCTTTCATGGACTGATAGCAAGGGATTAAGCTAAACAGCTGTTTGAAAAAGCGACTGATGTGGAAGCTGCACTGCAAACTAAAATATACCATCTTTGAAATGAATGGGCTATAAATAAAATTAAAACAAAACAAGGAACTTTGGGAAATTTCTTGCAAGGATATGGAATGAACCAAAAGAGAAGTGCCAGCTGAAGCAACAGAGCACGTACAGATGATTGCTGTACCAAAAGTAAAACGGGCACAAGCATCCTAGGAGCATTTGTGCTCTGTCTTGGACTGATGTTCTGCCCCATCTACCACAGAACACAGCAAAAGACTAATTTTAAATGGAGTCCAAAGCAGATAAACGTATTCCAAAGCAGATAAACGTATTCCTGAAAACACTAGAGGGGATAAATGTATCACCAAACACCATCATACTAGGTGACTTCAATTACCCTAATATAGACTGGGAACACTACTCAAGCCCAAACACCCTAGCCCAAAAGTTCCTGGAATTCATAAACTCAAATGCCATGGAACAACTAGTCACCATCCCCACAAGAGGAGAAAACATACTTGATCTCATCATCACGAACATGGGAGCACAATGTTCAACACCGGAAGTATACCCCTCACTGGTGAGATCAGATCACAAACTAATCTCGCTGGAGGTCCTCATCCCACCCCACCTGAAATAAAAGACCACAGTAAAGAACTTCTAAAGCCGACTTCACACTTCTAAAGACTAGTGTGGTCCCCTTTAAGGCCCCAGAGCAGGCAGAAAACAGTACTCAAGCCACTGAATCACTTACAAATGCCTTCTACCAGCACCTGCAGGACTGCATGGATAAGGCAATCCCAAGCAAAACAAAGACTCTTTGTACCAAAGGCAAGCGTCCAGTCTGGTGGACCCCAGCCATAAACAAACTCTACAACAAAGGAGGAAGCTACTACAAGATAGAGCAAAATCCTTAAAAGGTAAGACACCCTTGATCACTATAAGTAAAAACTAAGAGCTCTCATAAAATCATCCAAAGCAAATTTTGAGAGAAAAATAGCTAAAGACTCAAAAGACAATCATAAGGCCTTCTTTAGCTATGTTAGAAACCTGGGAGGAAACTCCCAGATATGCTCAGAACTAGTTCAAAATGATGTGATGATTACTGATCCTACAGACATTGCCAACATACTGGCTGACAGGTTCAGTGCAAACTTCTCCCCTCCCCAAAAGGAGAGATATCTATACCAAGAGATAGCAACCACCCAATCATCTCCAATACCCAAATGAGAACTGCCCTCTACAAAGCAAAAAACACAGCATCCATGGGAACTGATGGTGTCCCCGGCTGTGTGCTCCACGAACTCAACGAGGAATTAAACCCACAGCTAGGACAGCTGTTTAATCATAGTCTTACCTCTGGATACGTACCCAGGAGTGGCGCACTGCAACTGTGGTCCCACTTCACAAAGGCGGTGCCTCCACCGACCCTGGAAATTACCGCCCATTAGCTTGACAAGCCTTATCTGCAAAGCCATGGAGAGGATCATAATGGACCTCATAAATAAAGACATAGGAATTTGCAGACTTTGGATCCATCCCAGTTTGGCTTTGTCAAAGGCAGATCATGCCTTCTAAACTTGGTTGACTTTTGAAACAGTCACCAAAGCCATTGATGAGGAAAGGCAGTCCATACAGCCTACCTCGATCTGGCGAAGGCCTTCGATACAATACCCCACTCGGGTATCATTGAAAAACTCATCAGCTTAAATGTTAACCCATACATCACAAGATGGGTTGCAAACTGGCTGAGTGACAGAACCCACAGGGTCAGAGTTGCTGGCGCCATGTCAGACTCAAAGCCTGTCACAAGTGGTGTACCACAGGGCTCAGTCCTGGGCCCACTCTTGTTTGGCATCTACTTTTCCGAAGTACAAGCAAACACAGGAGGGTTATGGTTGACAAAGTTTGCAGATGACTGCAAACTGGGTGCCATAGTAGAAAACACATCTGACACAGATATCCTTCAGAAGGGTCTCACAGAAACGGATAACTGGTGCCAGAGCCATGGCCTAAAGTTAAATGCCAAAAAATGCATAGTCATACCCTTCGGAAAAACAAGGTTACCCCTAGCTACCAAATAGGTGGCAATCCACTGAGCACAGAAGAAGTTATCAGGGACCTGGGGACCCAGGTTGATAGTAGTCTGTCATTCGACACCCATGTAGCTAAAGTAGTTAGGAAGACCTTCTACATTGCCCACCTTATCATGAAGGGATTCTCATCTAGATCAAGGGAGGTCATAGTCTCCCTATACTCATCACTCATCAGACCAATGATTGAGTACAATGCCCCATTCGAATGTATCTGACCCGACACTTGCAGCAGCTGGAGAGGCCACAAAAGTTCCTCACCAAAAGGATAAAGGGTCTCAAACATCTGTCCTATGCTGCCCGACTGAAAGAACTCCAGCTCTATTCAGTCGCCACCGCTTGCTCAGAGGTGACCTTTGCCTAACATACAAGGCCATGTCAAACCCAGATTTGATGAATATGCTTCACCTCAAAAATCTAGATCTGTCAGAGTCACAAGGGCGGGAGACTTAAACCTCGACACGGCTATTAATAGGACGTGCTGGAGGGATAGATTCATCACCCAAAGACTCCCTATGCTGTGGAATAAAATCCCGGTATATGTGAGGCAGAGCACCTCGCTGGCCTTGTTCAAGATAAATCTTGACCAATGGATGGGAGATCGCAGATATACCCCAGGGATTACCTCAGTGTCACTGCTCAACAGAGGCACAGCAAAATAATGGGTATAGTTCCCCATACTAAAGGGGTGGCGTAAGCCACAAAACTATGGGCTAGGCTTGTAAATGCCCTCGGGCAGATAGCCTAGTATGAACCTATGAACCTATGAATGAAGTGAAGACAATCCTATGACAAAGTGCAGGACTGAGTCTAGTAGACCTTCATTAACCATTCATTCTCAAAGTGATTATTCAAAACAATATAATGTGCTGGGAGCTTTTGCAAAAAGACTATATCAACCAGAAGTGACCAGTGGGATTTAAGTCAAAAAGATTTACTGGAGCACAAGTACAATATAGCCCCATATAGCAGTATGTGTTAACTATGTGTACTGTTCTGCTTCATAGTGAAGGAATAACAAAATAGTAAACAATGACCGTAAAGGTTAAATGCACTATCCAGGGGTGTTTACGTGATGATATCATGATAAAAACACTTGCCTTCCACAATTTGACAATGTAGGAATGGCAATTGTATCTAAAGAATGAGTTAGTGTTGTGCCTGGAGTGTCCCAAATGAAACATCATTTATCTGCACTTGTTAATTTGGAAGATACAGATGCTGGTGAGAAAGAGCATTAGAAAGTATTGAAGTCTCCTATATCCAATTAAACCATGACCCCCCCATTAATATTCCAAAACGTGCACGCTGATTGGCCAGCGTGCACGTTGTAAATCGACTTATACTAATGGGAAAAGGTCCGGTCGCCCGGACTTTTTCCATTAGTATAAGTCTCTTTTAAAACACACTGTCTCGCTATGTTAAAAGAGTTTAACATAGCGACACAGGTTTAAAAAAAGCAACGGATATCTCCGTTGCTTATTTTAAAGCTGTCTCGCTATGTTAAACCCATTTAACATAGCGAAACAGTAAAAAAGCAATGGAGATCTTGCTTTCTCCGTTGCTTTTGGCCACAGCTCTGATGTACTGCCTAGGCATGTGCAGTACATCAGAACTGCCGCGGATACCAGACAGCTGCGGAAGGGCAGCAAAGAGGCATTATACAATGCCATTATTTAAGAAAAGTAATTATTTATTTTCTTAAATAATGTCATAGTATAATAGCAATAACCCACTTCTGGGTGTGGGTAATGCGAGATTACCACGGTTGTCTTTGTTTGGTCCCGAGGGCAACGCCCTCGGGACCAAACCACGCCAACCGTGGGTAAATCCCGCATTACCCACACCCAGGCGTGGGTTATTGCTATAATAACTTTCATTTTTTCAGCTTACCACAGCAGATAAAGAGGAAGGTTTTGCTAAATTCAGCATGAATGGAAGAATACAGACATTTGTGACATATTGCCACAAACAGAGACCATATTGCACAATGAAGGTTCTGTAGGATCCACGAATCAAGTTGAACTACATGCAACAGTATTAGCCATCAATAATTTGCTGCCCGAAGAAGACGCTTAAATTTACAGTGACAACTGGGTTGCATATAGCGGACTAACAATCTGGTTATCTGTATGGTAGCAACAAAATTGAAAAAGTCATCGTAAGCCCTTATGGGGTGGTTTTGAAGACTGGCAAAAAAACATGGGGAAAGTTCCAACAATGTAAAACACAAGTGGGACACATAGCTGCCCATTTTCCTTCTACCACAAATGAAAGGAAGCACAACTAGCAAGGGGATAAAATACTGTCGGTAAGAAACACCGGAGAGAAATCCATGGAATCAGAAATAGCAAAGTGAGTGCAAAACCAATGTGGACACTTAGGCAAAGACACAAAGGTGAAATGGGCATGACAGCAGAGAATAATTTTAAACA
The DNA here is from genome assembly GCF_019279795.1 of Protopterus annectens. Taxonomy (NCBI): domain Eukaryota; kingdom Metazoa; phylum Chordata; order Ceratodontiformes; family Protopteridae; genus Protopterus; species Protopterus annectens. The sequence goes on from NC_056741.1 coordinate 1,037,733,639, forward strand.
GAGACTTGGTTACTGCTGTTTTTAAGCAATGAACAAAGCAGAGACAATTGCCACTTTAATTATATGGACATATACACCAAGGTAGCAGACTGGGCAAGATATAGCAAACATGCTCCACATTTATTCCTGTTTGCTAATGGTTTCACCAAGTTATCACCCTTGTTTGAAAAGCAGCTGCATCATTTGAGAGGCACTTCATAAATAGACTGTACAGCTGCAGCAATACTATTTCATTATGTAATAATGATATTTTATATATTTATTTATTGTGCATTTTACAATGTTGTTTATATTGCAAAGTAAGCAGAATGTAAACAAAATACACAGAAGCTTGAAGCAACATATTCTCTGAATTCATAATCTGCATCACTGTCCCAATACAGTGGATGGAGTGTGGAGGCCTACAACCTTTGTCTCTGTATATGGTTTGAGTCCCTCATAATCAGAGTATGAATATGTGTGATGCTACAGCACTCATATATATGATTTTGCATTGCATTCTAAGCTAATACTGCAGGCATTTTTATAGTTAAAGTTAACCCTGCAGAATCTAGTTCTATAATACTGAGTCTTATTAACACTAGAGCAGAATTATTGAGTTATGTCTACACTGAGTTTCATGATACATAGAGAAGGGAACTAATTACAGAACATACCGAGACCAGTAGTTAGATAACTGAAACAGCCTTGAAAACAAATGTCTGTGTCTGAAGTCATTATTGCTTTCTTGCCAGCATTTAGTTTGTGTGTGAAAAAATGAAAAGTTATGTACCAGATATGAGGAAAAAATATGCAGCGTGATCAGAATGTTTTGATTCTAGAAGAAAGGATATACACTTAAATGTCTACATGAGCAAACTGTTCAGGATCATTTGTATACACCTATGCCCGACTGAAGCTCTCTGCCTGACTCGGTTGATATAACAAACAGGATCTATGCAAACAGAAGCTTTGTCGTTGACAGACAGGGACCCTGTTCCTGCCAGCTCAGGTACTGATTTCACTGTGATTGCTTATGAATATTTTATAACAGATTAGCAGAACTAATCAATTACCATAACTGTGCTAGTTTGTAGACACTTTATAACAAACTTTTTGCCACTTATTTTGTCAGTGTTTAATTTCTCCTTATCCATCTGTGCAATCTGTGATGTAATTAATTACCTGTCTCATAAATGTAGCACTGAATCCTGAACATAGAAACACTCTCTTATTCTCTGAATTATCCTGAGGAGTAAAGGCATGGAAGGGAATACATACAGAAACACTCCTGCCCAATCAAGAATAAGACATTCACTGCCCAAGCTTGTGCTTGGTACTCTGGAGCACAATATTTGAAAGTGGCTGCAGTATGGAGAAGCAGAAACGTCTGGTGTACCCTTCTTCTGAGGAAAGTCTAGAAAGATGACCCTGTTTATCATCCACATATGTTTGCAGTCATCATGCTCAACTGATCTGATAAGGTGTATTGTCAACAGATACTGCAGGTCAGCTTCAGGATTATCTGGGCTTTAAAGACTTCTTTTCAAGCCTCCATGACCAGCTTGCTTATAAGGTAAGAATGATGCCCCTCCTTTGCTTATGTACCACATGCCAAGATATTGTTTATATGTGCATAAAGAGCTAATGGCTTCCAGACTTTCTTGAAACCTTTGAAAGCCAAGATTACTTTTTCAAGTTTATATTCCTCCTTGAATAATTGGAGCCTCAGAATTTTGGACTCTAAGGTCTATAGTGAGACACCATTCCCCGCAATCCCCAAGGCATCTTTGGCTAACGTCTGATTTGAAAGTTAAGCTGTCTACTTGTTAAGACCATCTTTCCAACTATTTCTTAATCTGAGGGTGTATTATAGTAGGAGCTTCCAGAGGTCCCATGTCCTGTCTCCATCTATACTTTAGGCACCACTGTAATTCTCATACATAATCTGCAGGGGCACCGTTAGAATAACTGATGTCAAGGAGCCCAGTATCCTTAACAACTTACACATGGGGACAAGGTTTTGCAATGCCTTGGTTCTGAAAAAAGCAAAGGGGGATTGTTTTCATCTGTGGCAGAAGCACCTTCAGTTTTATAGTGCCTAGTAAGACTCCTATGAACATTATTGACCTGCTCTGGGTCAAGTTTGTTTCTGGTACATTCAGAAAAGCCCAGTCTCTGAAAACATTGAAAGGTGTAAGACAGCATCGTCGGTAATTCCTCCATGTACCTGGCCCTGGATCAGGTAAGCATTCAAGTAATAAGAGATATAAATGCCCAGGGTCAGGCAATAAGCAATTACTAGAGCTAGACACTTTATAAATACTTGGGCAGCAGTAGCAACATCAAAGGGCAAGGAAATAAACTGATAGTGGTAGTCCCCACTATGAATATGAGAAAGCACATGTGATAACTGTGAGTGGGTGTATGTAGGTATGCATCCTTTACATCCAGAGTCACTATCAGTGCCAGTGGAATAAGAAGGAGTAGCAGAGTCTCAACATTCTCATTTTGGGAACCTTTAGAAACTTGTTTATCCTGTAGAGGTCTAGAGTGGACCTCCGGGGTCTGTCCTTTCCTGGTATGAAGAAAAGCCTTGAGTAGATGCCTGTGGACTCTTCCACCATACCTCTGAAGCTCTTAGATGAAGAAATCTGGACAAAGCTATAAATAATGGGGGGACATAGGCACAAAAATAGGGGCAATTTTTAAATATTGTCTTACAAACATATAATGTTCCTCAGGTTTTGCATTAGCATGCATTTTGTAAAGGGTATAAAGTCTGAAACTCAAATGCCTGTCATTATTTTTAACTTCAGTTTCCAGTGCTTTGCCAACGATTTGCCAGAAAACCAACATTTTATGAGGAATAGACCAAAAATATGAGCCATAAATCAGGGCATTCTGCAAAAATATGTACAGTTCAGAGGTATTGTCTTCCATTGGGAGAACCTAGTCTGTAGCCTTCTGTAACAGGGCCCTATTAAATTTTTCTGGTCTTTTTGAACATTTGGGATGTCTGCTTACTGGGTACAGTTTTGAAATTAAATGTACAGCTTTCTAAACCTCTCTTTTATACATGTCATTACTGTTATTCCTGTTGTTGTCCTCCACTAACACTGTCCTTCTACCCATCCCTAGTCCAAACTGCATCCTCATTAAGTGCACAAACAGTGGTGTGTCTGTGTACAACCTACTGTATGTTTTAATGTTGTTTGAATAGTTCATGCAGACAAAGATGTGATGAATAATGCTAACTTTTTTCCCTACAGTAGTTGAAGTTCATCTCTTTTCTACAGCACCATCTTTTGAGAAGGACATGTCAGATGTGTATTATGTTTGTATTCATTACATATGTCATGTATGTTTGCTATGTAACCTAATTTTCAACTCCCTGTTGTAGGTTTTGTGGCAAATACACAGACAAAGTCTCATGGCAAGTCATTATTATCTGTAACATTGCAGTGAGATATATGTGTTATATGTCTTTAATGATATCCAGCATGTGATGTAAGCACATTGTCCTGATCTGTGTCATCTGTCTCTTCTTTTAGCACATCAACTGCCTGTATCCTCCATTAGTCTGTCCAGTGATCACAATGTCTCATTATGTTAGCATGGCCCCTGGCACACAGGACAGTGACATGCTGATACAGTCTGGACAAGATTGTGATGGTCATGTTGATGTAGCTGTAGCCTTAAATGTGGAGGGAAACTTGTCCATCTATTCTAATAATGAGGAGATATTAGATAGTGGGCAAGATGAGGCTAGTGAACAACAGACCCAATTTGAGACTGCTGCTGATGTTGGCAGCTCCCTAAAACACACTGATACTAGCCATCGCAGTAGATGTAGGCATGCAGGTGGTGTACATGGGTAGGTGTCAGAGGGTGTCCATGGGCAGGTGTCAGAGAGTGTCCATCTACTCCTACAGGCAAATGAACATTCCCATCAATCTCATGGATCTGACATCCATGCACTTGCCTGTGCCACGGATCATGTTATACACAATCTGGGTGTGCTGCATGAAGGACATGAGAGCAGACACAGTGAGGTAATGGCATCATTGGCTGCTCAGAATGAAAGTATGCTGTCTGTGGCATAGTCAGTAGAATCCCTGACCTCTACAGTACTACAGCATTGCCACAGTCCAAGCAGGGTTCTGCCTGTCCTGACTTAGCATTATTTTAAATTTGCTATTTTGGATGTCATAGCAATAGACCCTAGGGGTGGAAATACTAAGAACTTGCTGGCATATAGGGAATACTGGTGGCAGTTATTTACTGATGCTATGACTGCACCAGGTATTAACGACTATATCTCTGTGAAACCTGTATTAATGTTGAGAAGCTAAATGTGTTATTTAATATTATATTTAATAGTGTTATTTTCATTTGAACATCAGATTTATTGATACATATTTATTAAAATGTTACACTTATAGTAGTAAACAGGATAGAAACTGTCAACTGTTACAGCATATTTATGCAATGAATTTGTAATACTGCTTTAAGAGTTGATTTTATTTTTTGGCGCCAATTTTGATATTTAAATGGATTGACTTGAATTTGTAACTGTTCTGATGAAGCTCGTGTGATGCGAGTGAAAGCGCTAAACCTTTACTGATTTTATTAAATGTTTTATATGCTGATTTAATTCAGGCTGGTTTTGCCTTTATCTTAGCTGCATTGAGGGTGAGTGGTATTTTAGCGTTTTTTGCTTTTATCGAGGACATTTGGTGTGGATACGCATGACTTTGCTGAGAGGAATGCCTGGTCTCAGCAGAACCAACCTTGTCCACCATGCATCAATGTCTATGCTCCAATGTGTACACACGTCTACTGCTGGCCCATTTGCTGTGGGCTTGACAGTCACAACTGGACAGTCAAGTTGCAGTCATGTTCCTTCACCAACACATGCTGGTGTAACCCCATCGGACTCCTCAGTGGAGCAACCTGGACCAAGTGTTTCCATACGTGGTAGTTAAAGTCCAGACCATGGTGTGAGCTGTTTGCATGGATGCCCTAGACTGCATTAGAGGAATACAGACAATTGATCCACACTGTCCAGTAGTGTCAGTTTCACCCCATTGCAATGATGACTGCTGTGCAGAACACTGACAATATGTAATCTGTCTATGTTTGTTGACAGGTCTGCCATGTGAGGCCAACAATTTTAATAAACATATCTGACTCCATTTCTTGCATTACTTTAGCCATACTTTATAGTGATGTATTTGGCTTATGATATTCACAATTCTGCATTGTGTCTTGCATTGTTTATGTGTTTGCAGCTTCTTATAGTGAAGAGATAGGACTGTGTTGCACTGATGAGTGCCCCTTATTGTGTATCAAACAGTAATACAACAATCTGAGTCTGTATGCATACCTGTGTCATTTGTGCCCTGAGTTTATGATCCCTTTTGCAATAGATTTGCATATGTTCATAATGTTATTATTTTGGAGTTATATCTGATACTCAGTGTCTACATCTAGTGGGTAATAGCCATTAGATACAGTCCATGCTGCTGTGATGGGGTAACACCTGAACATCAGTGTTTAACTTGTGCATTCAGATTGTCATAACTCAAAGTTGTGGGTCAGACACTGTTGTATTGCCTGGGGCTGCACTTGTGGTCACACCCTATGTTGCCTATGCCTGTGTCTTCTGCCCCCTGTATCTTCCTGCAGCTCCTCTGATACCTGCAAGATGTCATATTCAGACATCTGGGGTTCTTGGGGTAGTTCACTTACTCCTGCAGCTGAAAGGCCACCATGTGCTCTAGTTATCATGTTGTAGAGCATGGCACACAACATTATCATCTTTGCTGCTTTCTCAGGTGTGTATTGCAGCGCACCTTGGATGTGTCCAGACATCTGAACCTAGCTTTCACTACACCAAACACACCACGCTATGGTCATTATGGATGTTGCATGAGCTCTATTGTAGCTTTCCTTCTGCAGGGTTGAGTGATTCACAGTATGAAGCCATTAGCCATGGCTCAAGTGGATAACCACAGTCACATGTTGTGGAGAGTAAACACACACATTTGGACAGCATGTATATTGTTGGAAGGGGTATCCTCAACTTACATTATAGCTGTGTTCCTGTACTTACCCACTAGCAGTCACTCAGGTATTTCTCCTTGCCGGAATGAAACCCTCAGCCCACTTTCCCTCCAAACGGAAACATCATGAACACTTCCTGGGTTTATTGCCATGATGTCTGTTATGCTTCCATCAGCTGCACCCACAACTTGGCAGTTTATGGATGGTCATCCCTTTCTGATTATGTATTGGTCTGCTTCAGGATGTATTACTGTCTTGATAGGTATGTGTGTACAATTTATTACACTGAGTACATGGGGGAAGTTCGCAATGCTGTGAAACTGGTGTACTACAGTTCTGTACTACATGGGAATGGATGGAAAGTGTACGCAGTCTTCCACATCACTGTACATTACAGCCAGGAATTTTGGCAGGATACAGCTGGCAGCTGTCTGTGACACCCCCACAGCATCCCCAATGTGTCTCTGGAATGTCTAAGATGCAAGTGCACCCAGACTGAGACAAACTTGGTTTCAAGGGGGATGGGGTTTCCTCGCAGGGTCCACATAGATGTGTGTGGGGCACACAGGTTGCAGACAGCTTGCACCAGTTGTCTGTTTGGCCAGTGCCTATCAATTATTTGCTGGTCTGACAACTGGTTTAGTTGTGGTCTTGCTCTGACTGTAGCTGTCTGCCTTCTAAGTTGCACAGCCACATCCTCATTTATGGCTTGGATCACTGCAGCCTGTTGCAGTTCATTAACTACAGGGTGCATTATTCTTTTTTTTTTGGTATTGGTATGGAATGTGGCAGAATCCATGGTAGTAGCTTCCATTCCTTGTGGGCTGTATAGCATATGCTGAGGATTTGGGAAAGAAAGTCAGAGTTGTAGTTTGTTGCATTTAGGTTGCATTGGGTGCACCCAATGTGTTTTTGAATCAGATGGGTGTGCACTGAATCCATAATTATCCTACACTGAATATTACGTAGATGGAGTGCTTTCAACATGTTTTCTGAAATTACATCCATAGCTGGTGCACTGAAGATTTCCTTCAGCATGCTGCACTGTCTGCAAATAGCTTCTGCAAACTTTGTTTAATCTGGCCCATTAAGAATTTTCACTAACTGAAGATTTGTACATACAGACCAAGTACTTTAATATCTAACAACAATCTCCAAAAGCTAACAGTTCTGAGTCCAAGACACATGCCTTGTCCATTTTCTTGCTGGCAGACAAATCGTACTTCAATGCATCACGTCTCAGCTGTTAAACATTCACAGAACTCATCTAAATCACTAGATATGTTGTCAAGGGTACCAACTCAGTGATCTCCATCCATTTCATTTCTACACAGGAAATCTTGGTAAAACTGATTTTGCAGAGGGACAAGTCCGCACCATACTCTTCAAGATGGGAACAGTGTCTCCATGACCTCTGCTACATACATATAGCAAGTACAAGACAACATGAAAATAGGAAAAAGGAAATAGTCCTAACACTATATAGAGTGGTTCCCCTCTATCCTTGATGTTTAATGTTGCAAGTTGTCACTCAATAAACGGACATTATAGTTAGTGAGGCGAGATGACTAACTACTACACAGCAAGCTGTCCTATGATTAGAAGGACAGCTCTTGTAATTAATGTCAGATTCACAATAATAGAGCAGAATGTATATTAACTAAAGCATTTCCTCCTGATCACTCATCCTGGTACTTCTGCCTGTTCTGTGAGCACCCTTTATCTACTAGGACTGACATCAGCTAAATCAAGTAATGCTTGCAGATTATGCACACAGTGTATGGAAGCAATGACTAAAATTTTTTGTTTGAATAGTCAAAGGCATACCAGTTTCTTATACTCCCTTACTTTTTGTTTGATACTGCTACATTACTCAGAATGAAAATCTTTGAAAGTTGCATTGTGTATTAAAACACCTAGTTTAAACATATACTGCATGTCCTCCCCGTGGGTCGAGTGGCATTCCGAAAGACATGCGTGAATGGGCGTGCCTTCGTTGAAGGTTGGGCATTGAGCTGGCAACTCAGCACAGTGAAAATCTACTGCAAATCATTAGCAGACCGGAGTTCCGCTGTGGCGCCCCCTAACCGGGAAAAGCCAAAAGACAAACAACACCAACAACAACTGTGTAACACCCATTTTAAAATGCATTTAGTTGTCTAAAGGCTACCTGTAAGTCCATTACTGCAACTACCCGTCTTTTATGTTTCTTTTACTCTGGACATATCTGAAGTAGCTTGGCTTTAGAGTAGCACACTCACCCAATGGCTAAATGTTTAAATAAATAAGTAAAATAATACACTCTACCCAAATAAAATAGTAGACACACTGCAGTTCTTACCACTAATGGGAGCACCAAAGACACTTGCAACGGCAACAGCTGCAGCAGCTACTAACATCTCATACCTCTTCCTGTTGTTCTGAAAAGAAAACATAATCAGTTTTATCAGAATGCTTTCATGCTATGTTCACCAGTAAATATATGGAACATGCTGTGGATGTTGATTACATTTCTTTTTTCGATGTTTTAACTATGCCAAAAGAGCACAAACGATGACAGCATGTTAATCTCAGTCACGGTTATCACAGTAAAGCACATCCTTCATGGGTCATAGTTTTCTTACAGCAAGTTATGCATTTCCTGAAAGCAGTACAGAAAGGAGCTCCTATTACATTATCCTTAGTCCTTCACCTCACTGATATGCTTACACAAGTGTGCAACATTTAATTAGTCCACAGTCATAATATAACATTACCGAACTTACCCGCTGCTGTAAATAAAGAAGCCAAAATGGAGCACAGCATACAGTGCCATAGGAAATCTTACATTTTCACTACTGCTCCTTGAAATATTCATCTCACTCTCAAATCTCCCACCAATTCATTATTTGTACCAAAAGTCCCATCTCCTTAAGTTATTTCACCCACCCTTTATCCATGAACAGGGCACCAATTTTCTACTGACTCATTTAAATATTTCTTATCAAACTCTCAAATCTCCCATCAATTCTTTATTTTTGTATCAAAAATCCTATTTACCTACATTATTTCAGCCACCATTTATCTATGACCAGGGCACCAGTTTTCCATCTTTTGAGAAAAAAAAAACTCTCATAATAACAAATGTAAAGTGCCACAGTATCAAAATTGGAGATTGCATGGAATGAGAGTACTGGTCTGTAACAAGTTTTTACCACAACTTGTATTTCTTCTTATACTTGCTACTTGTAAAACTTCCAGCTTGATTTTTTTGTATAAATTATTGTTAGGATTTTTACTCAGTGAACTTTGTCATGTCAGCTGTCTCATCTCTCTCTATTCAATGCTACTCTCCTGCCTTCTTTGACACTCTTGCCTGACTGTCACTGGTCTTCTCTCACACAATCCATCCACCTCTTTGCTGGACCCCTTGTTTCCTCTTGCCTACTTCCTATCTGTCCCAAATGTTCATTAGACTGTCTTCTGCTTTCCTGCACACGTGTTCTCTATGATCTTTTCTGCAATTGCAGCTACTTTGGCTCCTGCTCTTATGTCCTCATTTCTTCGTCTGTCCCACAATGTGCATCCTACCACCCATTTCAGGCACTTCACCTCCATCACCTCTAGTAGGGTTGCCAACCATTCAGAATCCTTCCAGACTGTCCGGAATTAAGGGACACTGTCCAGAAAACAGAGACCGTCTTTTCTGGACAGTGTATTGTCTGGAAAAAAATAAAATCAAAGTTACAGCAGCTGGGAGATTAATTTTCTTTTAATTAAAAAAATGTTTTTTTTAATTTTTTTAAAGGCCTTTGTGTTTGGTCGTACAGATGCAACATGCGACCAGTTGTTTATGTGTTCATCTTACAGGCACGCAGAATTCAAATTCCTAAAGATGTTTGGACTGTCCAGCAGACCACGGCATGAATGGACAACTTGAGGGAGGTGACAAACTCATCTTAGACTCACTCCAAAGGAACTGCAGGTGTTCAGCAGAATTTTTTTTAACTCCATGGTGGTTCTTTTAGATTTCTTATAATTTCAAGACATAAGAAATGAAAAATACACTAGAGACAAAAACAGAGGTGAAAGTAGTTTTCTTGGATGCCTGAAGTTTTAACAATTCCAGTGGGTGGCTTACATACTTTCCGTAACTTGGAGGATGTTTGTTCATATAATACTACTGAAACATGGTATAAAACTCCACAATGCAAATTCTATATTCCAGGCTTTTACTCCTTTATAGAAATGTGCACCTTGTCTGGAAAGCAGGACAGGTGCAGCTTTAGTATGCCATTACAGCATTCCTTGCATGTGTAAGGACAGAAAGCTTTCACTGGATGAATGGGTGTTCTACAAAAAACTGTGCTTGACCTTCAGTTGTATTTTTATTGTTTCTATAGTGTAGTATTCAGAGGAAGCTCCTCTTCCTTGTGTCCAAAACATAGACAAGTCTCCTCTGCACAACTTGATCATTGCTGATGAGACAAATTAAGTCCTCATTATGTTTTTTTTCTAAGAGTGGATATAATATCTCTAAACCACAGGAAAATATATAGACACAGTTCTATTTAACTCTCTATGAGATGTTCATGTACAGGAAGAATGGGGCAAGCAAATGATTGTGTTAATTGCATTATTTTTATACTAAATTTCTTATAGCTTTCGTTGTACTCAAGGTAAAAAAGGAGTCAGACTATCAAAAACAATATCTTCAAGTACATCTAGCTTAATCAGTTATCATATTTTGACCATTTTAACAATAAGTTAGCTATAAGGAGGTGTTAAACTCTGTTCTAGTCCCACACCAGATAGCTTGATTGTTAACCCTTCGATGTAGCATGGGGGAGGGGAGGTGCTGCACTTTAGCCTTCATGCCTCTGATAGACGTTATTTTCTTTTTTAAAAAGTAACTAAATGTCATGGGTTAAGGAGGCAGCAGCCTCCTTTACTGATGGAGCACTTACTTCTGTAAGACATACATCATGTTAATATAATACACAATGTATTGACGGCGGAGCAGTAAAATCTAAATAAGCTGATCTGCATACCTGTACTTTTCTGACCGTGTGACATAAGCTGTACCAAATCTGTAGGCTTGTGAGCTTTTTTGTAACTTTGAGATGCATAAGCAACAGAAAGTGTGGTAAACCAGTTGCATGCAATTTTGGATATTATATGTCTTGGGCTGATTTGAACTCTTACAGGGAAGTAATATTCCACCATAGCATGTAGATGGATTGCTGACACTGTGCTGTATTTTAAGATGGTGGGGTGCTGCAGTCCTGAGCATGTCCTCCTTTGGATGAAATGGCTAGTAACTATGAATCGGTTTTCAGTTTGCCATCCATTCCCTATTGCAATACTGCCAGCTTACCATTTTTGTAATGTAACACAGTCAATTTATTCTTCAAGGGCAGCAGGCCTTGAATTTGTAGATGAAACTCTGAAATATAAAGTTGTTTGGCAGCAGCAACCTTTTCATTAGTTACAGATCTCTTTAATGAGGAATTATTCAGATGACTTTTACTTCTGCAGGGATTGTGCATATTGACTGATATTGGTGGATCGTAATGACAGAAGTATGAGGATCCTTTTATGGTTGAAATGTTCTGAATTGGGTGGGCAATTGTGTCATTATTGGTTCATATGTTTTGTTCCATTGCTTACTGGAAAAATGTTCAAAATTATAAATTTAAAACACGCTGTAACAAGTGGTGCTGTATTATACAAAGGATATAATTTAATTATATATTATAATTTAATACAATCAAAACTAAAACAATGAGTGAGAAGGTCACTGAAAAACCAAACAGTAAAAACAAAATGAAAACTCCAGCAAAGCTAGAACTTCCACTGAGTGACCTCCTAATCTCCTTGTATCAGAGGCACATAGGATATATGCAAATGATCCATATGAACATCAGGTGTTTCAGCTAACTGGCAAGTCTGAATGCCCATGACTTGTTTTGTCATTTTAATGGACAATTTCAGGCCAATAAAGCCAAACCCCACTAGCTGTGGATATGCATATTTCGGCCTTGTTATGACATCATCAGCACAGCACAAGCAGAGTGTTTGGCTAAGCATTAGAAACACAAGGCTGTTATACCCAGCTAATGTCCATTATCATTAGGGTCACTGCAAAAATATCACAATCAACAAACTAAAACAATGAGTGAGAAGGTCACTGAAAAAAACAATGCTTAGTCAAACACTCTGCTTGTGCTGTGCTGATGAGGTCATAACAAGGCCGAAATATGCATATCCACAGCTAGTGGGCGGGGTTTGGCTTTATTGGCCTGAAATTGTCCATTTAAATAATGAAACAAGTCATGGGCATTCAGAATCACCAATTAGCTGAAACACCTGATGTTCAAATGGATCATTTGCATATATCCCATGTGCCTCTGATACAAGGAGATTGGGAGGTAACTCAGTGGAAGTTCTAGCTTTGCTGTAGTTTTCATTCTGTTTTTACTGATTAATTTAATACAGCCAGGAAAGTGAATCAAAGAACTGTTGCATGGTCTTAATCATGTGTGCAAAACATCTATGATTTGAAAACAGCCCAAAGGTAAACTTAATCTGCTACTGGCCAGACGCATTTTATTTCAATGTGGGTTTCAATGCTGTTTCAGTGAAACTGAGTTTCAAGGGCAGAGAAGTTTTGATGCTAAGTATGTTTTCACTGTGAGACTGTTATTGTTTTGTTTAGCAAATGTCCATCAGTGTTTGTGCTATAAAGTTTGAAATAAAAGTTTTAAAATAAATCCATATAATCCTTGTAGAAGTAAAGCAGTAAACAGTATTCACACTGAGAGTTTTGAACAGTGTTTATGGCAACTGGCGGAAATGGAGAAATAGCCAAGTAATGGGACACTGGAATGGCTGCATGGGGAGTACCAAAATTACACACATTTTGTTTTCATGTACATGTTCAGAATTTTTGACATGAACAGTTGGCAACCCTAACCTCTAGCTTCCTTAACTGCTCTGGCTTTACTGCCCATGATTCTGTACCATACAGTAGTACTGCTCACACCACTGTCTTGTACACCTTACTTTTCAGCTTTGTTGGCATTCTTCTGTCACATACTACACCTGTGCTAATTGGCTGCAGCCCCTCTGAGTCTAGCTTTAACCTCATCATTCAGAGTTCCCTTCTCCTCAACCACCCCTTCCAGATACTTGAAGCTGTTAATCGGTTCCACTATTCTCCTTTCTATCTCAATGCTCAGCTTCTTCTGAACTCCATTTGCTGTCAATACAACTGTCTTATTTGTACTCAGGTTCATCCCATATGCCTTCAGTTTTGCATTCCATTCCCCTATCCTTTGCTGAAGTTCATACTCAGAGTTTGCCTGTAATGCCACATCATCTGCATACAGCAACTTTGTTGATCTGTCCCTTCCAACCTGTCTGCTAATGTAGTCAATCACCTGTATGAACAGCACTGTGTTCAGAGATGAACTCCAGAGCACACCCACTCCCACTAGGAACCCTTCTGTGAGAATGAACCCTTTTCATACTTGTGCTATTGGGTCTTTGCACATAGTCTGCATTAATTCTCCCAATATTTCTGGGACTTTGAACAACTGCAAGACTGGCCAAATCAGCTTTCTTGGGACCTTGTCATAAGCTTTCTCCAAAGCTAGGAATGCCCACTTGGAATCTTTCATCATCTCTAGCTTCTTCTCAACTATCTGTCTCACTGCAAACATCAGGTCAGTTGTGCTGCATCCTGGTCTGAATCTGAACTTTTCATCTCCCATCTTACTTTATACTACTCTGTGTATTTGTTTATCAATCACCTTCACCATAAATGTCATGCAATGTGACAGGAGTTTGATACCTCTGTACTGCCTGCAGTTGCGAATATCCCCTTTGTTCTTGAACACTGGTACTAGTATGCTTATTCTCCAGTCATCTGGGATATGCCTTTCTCTCCACACTGCTATGAGCACCCCCAGGAGCCATTATTCACCTATTTCATCCAGCATCTTCATCATATCTGTTGAGACCTCATCTGACCCTGACTTAATTTTCCCTATTGTTGTTCTTTCTTCTTCTGAGTGGCTCCTCATCACCATAGGCTGTGTCTGGTGGTACAGCTTCTGTGGGGTTTTCTTCAATAAGAAGCTGCTGGAAGTACTCCTTCCATCTGCCTTTGATGTCCTGTGGACTGGTGAACAAGTCTTGCTGGCATCTCTTATGAAGGGTGTCTGACTATCTTGTTTATTCTTCTGTCTTTGTCTTGCAACCTGATATAGTTTCTTTGTGCCATCTACTCACTTACTTTCCAGAACCTGGTACAGTCCCTCTGATGCCTTGTTCTTTGCCATTGCAACTGCTTTCTTAGCCTGTTTGTTAACCAACCTGTATTCCTTCCTAGCCTGGTCCATATTTTTGATCTCCTACTTTTTCCTGCATGCCTTCTTTCTTTTGATGACTTCCTGGACTTCTGCATTCCACCACCAACTTTACTTTTGTACCTTATTTCTATATCTGGCTTGGCTACAGATCTGTTCTGTAGTCTTCACAGATGCTGTTTTGAGGAGCTGCCATTCTTCAGATCCACCTATCTCCACTTCTTGAGAAGATAGAGTCCTGAGAAATTCCATGAACTGTTGTGCTTTCTCACCAGTCAACTTCTAGGTCTTCAGACTGGTTTCTGTTGACCTTAGAGCCTTCTCTGACCACTGTTCACAGCTGATTGTGGCAACCAGTGGCTTATGCTGTGAGCTGGACTGTTTCACCGGGGATCACTTTGCAATCACAGATTCTTCCCCAGTGCCCTTTCCTTACTAGGAGGAAGTCTACCTGAGTTGGATGTTGGCCAGTCTTGTATGTGATCTTAGGACTGTCTCTCTTTCTGAACCATGTGTTGGCTGCTATCAATCCATTTGCCAGACAGAAGTCAAGAATGGCCTCTCCTTCTTTATTCCTGTTGCCCCACCCATGTGGACCCAGGCAGTCCTCATGTCCTGTTCTGTCTTTCCCGATATGTGCATTCAAGTCAGCCATTATTAACACCAATTCATGCTGTCCTGCTTTACTTAGTAGGTCCTGAAATTGCTGTCTGATGTCTGAATGCACACTTTTTCTCACTATCACATCCCTGCTGTAGAGCATAGGTTGAGGTTATGAATGTTGTCGTATCATTAGGCTGGAGTCTGATTGCCTTAAGTCTGCCTAATTCTGATAATATCCCTCACTGTCTTCTGAAGCCTCTGCCGCATCACAATTCCCACACCATTTCAAGCCTGTCCTCCTCCTTAATAGCAGATTCTGGATTCCAAGCCAAATGGCTTTGATGCACTGCTCTTTCATCTTGTCTGACAGATACATAGGATGTCCTGCTTCCTCCTTACCGTCATCAAATCCACTTCCAAGCTGCATCCCATCAGTGAACCTACACTGAGGGCAACAATTCTTTGTTCAGGTTTAACCATTTGATTGTTTTTTTATTTTTTACCAGCTTTCACTCAGTGGAGCTATCTCAGGTAAACCAAGCTGGGCAACTAGACACTGACCAGCCAGTAGCTTAATGACCAAGGGATGGTGGGCTTATGGTGGGCACACACTGGCTAACTGAGACACATACACCCTTCCCATTGTTAGCATGGGTCCCTGGCATAGGTTGGAGTAGGCCAGGTCCTCAACCCACTAACCACTCATGCTCACTTGTGACATTAGTCAACATGACCAAATCACATACAGACATATTTTTACGTGGTCTAGTGGCTAGCCATGCTGCTAGTTTCCATGTTGTATACATTCAGAATCCTTTTTATGTTTGTTATACATAGAGATGATGACCAGAATTTACTCTTGGCAATCATGCATATAATCTCTAGAAACTTTTTCACCCCTTAACCCTGTATGGTAATGTGCTGGCTCTGATTACTGGCAAAGGTTTATCTTAGAACTTTTGTTTTTTGCTCAAGGTCCTATGTCACAGCTTGTAACTTGCCCTCCTAACTGGAAGAACATCCTTCAAGTGATGACCTCGCGGTTCCCTTCATCTAGACACAAGCAGTACTAGCTGTATGTACATTATGATACTGTCAATCTCCTTTAGCCATTTGTAATAATCTACCAGTAGCAGCTGCAGCACATCACCATGCCTACCCCCTTCTTCTCTGCTATGCTTTTTCTTATAGTTTTTGGACCCTATCCATACTGACTAAACAGTAAATTAACTACAGGGTCTCCCACACCTTTCTACATTGTGTTTCAATTTTTACCTGTGTAAAGAACCTATAACTTATAAACAAACGTATGGCATCTAAGTCCAAGGAAGTAATTGTCCCAGTGTATTCAGCATTCATCAGACCTGTCACTGAGTACAATACCCCCTTTTGTATGTACTTAACCAGGCATATCCAACAACTGGAACATCCACAGAGGTTCCTCACTAAAAGAATGCAGGGTGTAAGTAAAATGTCCTATGCAGAATGCCTCAAGGCATTATCCCTGTATTCTGACTACTACAGGCTTTTGAGGGGAGATCTATGCCTGGCATACAGGGCATTATCAGACCCCACTCTGATGGACTTCCTGTATATCCAAAAAACAAACAGCACCAGAATAACTGTTCTAAATACTTAAACCTTGCCTGTGATATAAATAAGTCATGATAGAGAGATATGTATGTATCCCATCTATGGAACAGGCTCCCCAGCCATGTGAAGTAATGTTCCTCCCTAACCAAACTTGGACAATTGGATAGGAAACTGGAAATTCATCCCTGGTTTGGTACCTATGTCTCTAATGGACACAGGTAACCTGTAAATGGTTAATCTCCCAGGCCCATGCTCACATTATCAAGGGTACCAGAACTTGTCAGAGATTTGGGATGCATGGCTAGGCTTAAAATGGCCCTTGTGGTTGTTAGCCTAGTAAACACCTATGAACCTATAAAGTGTCATTGGTCAATAGATAGGAAGTGTTACATAGCTCAGAGTTATTTGCAGAAAAATAATAAAGAAAAAAGCACCGCATTATCTTACCCTCACCTGTTTCACTCCACCTTAATAACAGGCAGGTTTGGCTACTATAAAGTAAACAAAATAATAAAACTTAATAGAGAAACTTTACACTCCCCTACCCTGCCCCCAAATCTCTCCCCTCCCTACTACCTCTGAATTTAAACCTATCCACACCACACCTCTTCCTCCTTTAGCTCCACCCTCTTCATTCACACACAGTCTACCTCCTAACTTATTATGATTAATATCACACTTTCATCAATTCTACATACTACTCCTCTTCCCTTACTTCCACAAACCTTTACTATCCTCCTCCAATCATCCAGTTAGGCTTCTGACTGCCCCTCTCATACTCTTAATCTAAAATGATTCTTCTTATTCTGCTTACATGAATGCTCTTCACTTTCATCATATCAAGTCCCATTCCTACCTATGCTAAGCTCTCCTATAGACACTACCTCTTACACCGGTGTCACCGATCACTACGCCCTACCCATCACTGCTCATCTTTTTCATGCAGACAGTATATTTTTCGTTATACCTAAGCTGTTTCAGACACAGCTATATGTGTTTAACATTAAACTTACTCACGATTTAACCAAAATGAAATCCTGTCTTTGCTATGCACTCCTCAGGCTTTGTGGTGACATCCACCCTAACCTTGGGCCCAACAACACACAATCCCCATCATCAACCCATATTCCAGGTTTATGAAATATGCTTACATTTCTCAGTAAATGTATGTAGCATGTGCAACAAGGTCTTTGGGTTGCATGCTTAGATAACTGTACAAGCTCCTGACATACTAGTAATCTCTGAAACCTGGCTTAAACCACACATACAAGATCCCAACGTACTTCCTCCTGGCTTTAATATGTTCAGAGCTGACCAACTTAAAAGAAAAGGAGGCGGTATTGCAGTAGTATATCCACATTTTTATCTCCTTAACCCCTCACAGCCAATCCATACCCTCTTTTGACAAAACCGAACTATTAATCACCTACCTTAACTTAAACAACAATAAAAGTCTCTGCATTATTGCATTATGCATGCTCCCTGGCAATAACTTATCAACTCTGGAAAGTATCCTATCATGGGTGTCAACAAATATCTCTCTCTAAACAGTAATATTAGGTTATATCAACATTGACTGATACAAACTTAACTCTAAATTCTCCACAGATACCATTAACCTAATCAGATTTCTTAATGAATTACTCACCCAACCTTTACCAACTCCACAAACCAAAATGGTTCAATTATTGATTGGACTCTTGTCTCACATCCTAGCAAATTCTCTCAATCCAAAACACTCCTAGCTTCTATTAGTTATTACCACCCCATCTGCACAACCAGACTTATCCCTCATTCATGGAGACAGCATACCTACAAGACAGTATGAAACCAATCCAACTTTAACTAGCAGGCCTTTACAAATATATTGAATTTCATTAATTGGTCTTTCCTTAAATACTTACCACTAGATAATGCCGTTGAACAATTTAATCCTACATTCCTAAACACTTTAGACAGTTTAGCTCCCTCCAAAAGGAAAAGAGCAAAATCAAAGCTACTCCTTGGCATTCTGTCTATACCAGATCACTCGTGCAAAAGAGAGCAATACATAGGTAACCTACCTAAAATATAAAACTCAGAATAATCTACAGCATTTCAAAGCATTGCATAACCTTGTAAAGAGACAGCTTAATTTAGACAAAAAAACAATTCTATGCAAAGCCACTAGAACAATAGAAATCCAGTCCCTAAACTTTCTGGGACACTATCAAAAAAACCTACACCCGGGAAACCAGTCCTCCCCCCACCCCTCCTGTGATAGTACCTCCTCAGACATAGCATCTCAATTTACCTCTTACTTCAACAGCATAGCTTCCATCACCAACAAATTCCCTCCATCAGCCTCTGCTTTCTCTCAGTCTCCTACTACCTGTCACTCTACATTCTCAGTTCAACCAATTACCTCTTCCTTTATCAAATCCCTCTTATGCAAACTCAAACCATGTGCCTCCCCTGCAGATAATCTTCCTAATGAATTCCTGGAAATGACAGCTGACTTAATTGCTTACCCAGTCTCCGTAATCACTAATAGATCTATCAAGGAAGCTTGTGCCCCCTCCCTGTGGAAAAAAGTTCTTCATCCTTCCTCTCCACAAAGGTGGCACAGCCACAGAAATCTCTAACTATAGGCAAATTGCTGTTCTTTCACCACTATCAAAACTTCTAGAGAAATGTATCCACAAACAATTTTTTCAATGCCTATTCTACAATAATTTTTTCTCCTACCCAAGATGGATTTAGACCAGCACACAGCACTATCACTGCTATACTGTCCTTTACTAACACTGTCAAAAAACTTGTTACTCAGGAAACTTCAAATCATCTTTTTTCTTAGATCTAGCCAACGCCTTTGATACCATCTCCCACCCCCAACTCTTGTCCCAGCTATCACTTCTGGGCTTAACTGAAACATTCTTACAATGGTTCACTAGCTATCTCTCTAACAGATATTGATCTGTCAAATGGAATTCTAATTTCTCTCCTTACTTACCGGTTAGCAACAGGGTACCCCAGGGCTCAATACTAGGTCCACTCCTTTTCAACATTTTTATTAATCATCTTAATACTGCCACCACAAAAGCCACCCATATTCAGTATGCCAGCAACTCCACTTTTATCTGCTCCTCCAGCAAATCTGACTCATCTACTCATTAACTCAAGAAGCATTCAATTCCATTGAGTCTTAGCTTGCCAACAACTATTTACTACTTAATACAAAAACTAAACGTCAACTATTTTTACCAAAACAATTTGCTCCAGATATCTCTAGCTTTGCTATTACTTCTCTGTATAATACTTCAGTTGATGTTGTTTCACACACTAAACTGTTAGGTGTAACTATTGACAATAATCTTAAATGTGACCTACATATCAGCAACAATATAACAAAATTAATCAAACATTGGGTATGATCTATAGAGCTAAGAAATTCATCTGCAAATCTACAAGAGTAACCTTTGCCACCACTTATCTCTTACCCTCCCTTCTATATGCTTCACCTATCCTAACCAATCTTCACTCTTCCCTCAAAGCAAAACCTGGTCAATGTTATAATAAAACAGCTACATTTACCACAGGGCAGGCCCACTACTCTTACCAGTGCTCTGTTCCTAAATTGTCTCGAACTGCCCTGTCTTCTAACCTTTAATCAACTAACACTAACACACAAAATACTGTGCAACTCCTCATTTTCTCTAAGTACCTCATCACTATTTCAACATTACATTTCATCCCTGACCTACGTTCATCTCACAAGTATCTTCTATCTATCTATCTACAGACATCAAAGATCCAATGGTGTTAGTCTGTATTCTCATTGTGTTACCAAATCATGGAACAGCATTCCAGAATCAGTCAGACTTATACCCCACTGCTATTCTTATAAGTCTAAACTGAAAGAACATGTAACTAATAACTGGATCTCCCCATGCTCTTCTCCATCTTAGTATTCATTACTATTCCCTTTTCCCAAGTCTTAATGTACTTTTCCTGATCTATCCTACTTCCCTTCCTGTGTTACCTACCTTCTAGCCTCACCTTTCAGTAATCCCCTAACCTTCTAATGTTCTTTCATTCCATTCTTACACTACCCTTTTCTTATACAAGAAATTATGCCTGAAATTTTCTTCAAAATACTCTATCTAGAAAGTGTATTTAGTGTGTCATAACTTATTACTTATTCTGTCATATATTCTTCATGAAGTATTATGTAACATACATATTAGGAATGTCTCGTGTACCGTGTATATAATGTGTGTTCAACTTATTGCTTCCCATTATTATATTTAATATGTACTCTGGAGCTTTTCTGTCCAAGCCTCTGCTGAAAAAGGGCTCATACCCAGTCAGACCTTCCCGGTAAACAAATACCAAATAAATAAATACATAAATAAATATATCATTACCCCTGCCCATGATTGATTAAAAAATACAGAATATATCTCCCTTCATATTCTTCTCCATGGTAAATAAACCCAGAGCCAAGTGACTTACCAGAACTGTACATTATAACTTGGTTATAACTAAATATAAGTACTGTCTGCCAGTGTCACATGGGTGATGAACAGCAGTCTCAAATTGTTGAATCCTTAAATTCTGGCTACAGTCCTTGCAGCTTATTCTTACTGATTGCTTAAGGAGACACATTTTGTTTAATTTAGATGTAATGTCCTTGCTCTTTCCTGAGCTAATACCACGACTCTTGTAGATGCTAAAATTATGACATTTACCCATGCTCTGCTAATAACTGGGTGTATTTATAACCTTGCTTTGCAAAGATATGGTCACTAGGAAACAGAGTGATGAATCCTAGCTGATTATGCTTCCATCTGTCTGACTTGGTTAATTCTTGTCTTTCATAGCAATCAAACTAGAACCCTGGGAGGAGAAGAAATACACTTTTAATGGGCAGTATATTAAAGCCATGTTAAATGAGTTCTTGTTGAATATCTTAGCCAACGGTGTTCCCTCAGAATATGCCAAAGCCATATGGGCTGATTATATAAGCCGGGGTCAGACTCTGACCAAACAAAAAATAGAAAAGGCCAAGGCCTTGAAGAAATTTGATCTAGGGCTAAAGGTTTCTTGTACTAACAGGAAAAAAGGAAGTCAAAAGGAAATGCCTATTCACAGTCAAGATGTCTCAGCTTCAACAGAAAAGGATTGATTATAAGGCTATGGCTCCCTGTCAGAATCGAATGACCCATAACTATAAATCCCACAACTCTTAAAACTAAAAGTCAACTTAGAAAGAAGTATAGCAAATTTCAAAACTTACTGTGACACCATTAAATCAGTTCTGCATGGGAATCTCACTGCTTGATATCCCATGAAATATTGAACTGCACCCACTTAACTCCTGCTAATCAGAGTGGAAAGAATGATCTGAGATATGGCAGCAGTTACAGTCACTGTTCTGAGAAATGCAGTTATGGTCCTCAGAATTTTAAGAGGTATTTTAAGAGGCTGCATCTAATTGAGTATTACTCAAATGAAAGGTGGTTAAGAAACAGGATTATCCATACTATTCTACCACCTGATGCAACCAAGTTGCAAACCCACTGAGCGTGACAGAAATCTCTGCCAGTTACTGCAAATGCATTATAATTCTTTTTCCCTTAACTCAGTAGAGGATGGGGAAGATCTAAATAAATATGAGCTTGATTATTTATTTATTTATTTACACATTGTTGACTGGGTTAGTTGCACTAGACCAGCAGCAACTTTCTGGGGGAGACCTGAGGTAGTGGTCATACTGACTAGGGAAGGTTTGGACAGGGCACTGCGGAATGTTCCTTATTCTTTTCCATGAGTGCGCTGGGATCTTTTACACCTACTTCAGCAATCATCAACTCAGACAGGTGTGACCTCAGTTTTAATGTCTTATCTGAAGGTTGACACACTCAGTAGTTCAGCACCCCCTGCAGTGGAAGTACTAGAAAAAGAATCCAAGCACCTGGTGTGGGGACAGAACCCACACTCTTTGTTGATCTTCCTACTCCAAAGCCAAGGTTGTTACCTGCTGAACCACTGACACTGATAAACATGAACAAGCTGCTGTATGTGCCAAGCCCATACAACTGAAAATATGCACAAAGCTTGTGACTCCCTACCACACTCCAGGATGTTGTCTGTCCTCAGCGACAGGAACAACTACTCTGGAAACAACTGAACTACTACTGCTGAAGAGCTCTGGAAAACAACTACTGAACAACTGACTCAGAACCTGCTTTTTTATAGCAGATTTTTTAAATGTAACAGGAAACTGATATGAGAATTCTACTCTCTCATATCATACTTTCAAAAGTAAACAGCTGCAGTGAATATTCTATTCTCCCAGGTATGGTACACAATGACATCACATATAGGTCAGCTGACTCTGGCATAACATACAATCAGAATTCTCTTTAAAAAAAAAAAAACATGTACATTTGGCCAGCCAAAAGAACACTGTTTGACATTCAAATATCTTGCATAAATAAGAGTGATAATCAAAAGACAAACTCATTTACAAAATTATAGCTAGTCATGCTGGCATATGTAACACAGGGTAATGTACAATTATTTATAGTTATTTACAAAACTTCAGCCAGTCATGCTAGTACAGATAATATCTAATATCCTCACACTTGTTGACATTTGATCCCCTGACCCACATGATCTTTCTTTTTTAATATGTGTCTTTAGGGCATGCTATATAGAGTATTCCTAGTGTCTCCTAACCCACATCATATTCAAGAGATATTCCTGGTGTCCAGTACTCCTCCAACCCTCATCATATGTAAGAGATTTCCCTGGTGTCTACTGATCTCTGACCCACATCTTTTTTATGTGGCTTTAAGGCACAGTGTCCATGTTATCAATGCTGGATAGTGTTTCCCTCCCAGTAATGCAGTAGGAATTGCTCATTGTAGCACTCCCTGGTGTCTAGTGGTGGCACAGAGTGATCTATATTATCTCTGATGTCTTGTTATCCCCACACCCACATTGTCTATGTTTTTTTTAATAAGTGCCTTTTCAGCGTGCTAATATAGACTATCCTTGGTGTCTCATGACTAATGTCATATTCAGGAGGTATCCCTGGTGTCCAGTGCTCCCCTGAGCCATGTCTTTTTTAAGAGCTTTTAAGGCACAATATACATGTTATCCATGAAGGATAGCCCCTCCCACAGACAATAATGTTGCAGGAGTTCTTTTTCGGTCTAAGGGAGTTTGCATGCTTGTCATCCCTCCACACCACACGCACACACACACACACACACACACACACACACACACACACACACACACACACACACACACACACACACACACACACACACACACACACACACACACACACACACACACACACACACACACACACACACACACTTACACACACACACACACACACACACACACACACACACACACACACACACACACACACACACACACACACACACACACACACACACACACACACACACACACACACACACACACACACACACACACACACACACACACACACACACACACACTCACACTCACACACACACACACACACGCGCGCGCACACACACGCATGCATTACCTGTCCATTAAACTCCCTGGCACTTACCTCTACAGCAATGGATAACCACAAGCTTTATGCGTGAGTGGTCAGGAGCAGACATATTAATTTATGCAGCCAAGCAATTCTCTGAATCACTCAGTTGCATAAATGGATTACTACAGGCAGTTCTTAGACAGAACACATGGCTAATTAGCATATGTGTCTCACCCAGAATGCCTCATTGATACTTAGCATGGCCTCAGAGACAGCCCACCATGGTGCTGCATGTCTTTGTGTTACAGCACTGTGGGGTGACCATGTCTGAATCAGAAGTGGTTACTACAAGGTGTACACCTCACAGTAACCTTTCTGAATTGGACTCATTGACTGTAGCTCACTTTAATAATAAAAAGAAGTAAGCTGAAATGAAGCTGTTTCATTAATAACCAAATAGTCCCTAAGGACGACCAAATTCATTTTTGAAAAATCTTTTAAGGATTTTAGGGTTTTTTTACATAGATGATTTATTTATGTTGTCCTGACAGCTAAGAACTTAGAAGTAGCAGTGCAAATAATGTGACTTACCATGTATTCACCAGTGACAGAAGTTCTCATTCTTCCCAGATAAGCAGCTACCAGACAGCTAATATGTACAAATGGACCCTGCAAAGTAAAGTGAGATTATAATAACCTGTTCTTATACATAGTTATCTGACGTGATACTCTCTTTATAATATTTTTACAGTACCATCTCAATAGTAACATGCTTGAAATGTTAATCAAAGTACTGTTGCGAATGGGGTCATAAGTATTTAAGGTTTATTGATTATTGCTGAAGTAGGAAGACAAGACAAAATAAAGATTGCACAGAGCATACTTTACAAATGAGTGAGATATTATCGGTATGTAAAATTTTAAGTATGTGTAATGTCACACTGTATATTTTGCAAAAAGAATAGTTTTCCACTTCACACAGTGCATCAGAGGAAATTTATGAGGAGACTGTGATGACAGAAACTGTGTATACCTTTTAACATGTATATTTGTATCAGGAGATATGGAATATAGACCTGCGTCTTTAAGAACTGCCTAATCCCATGTAGCATTGAGTCACCTTTGCAAGATTCATAGTTAGGTATGTAAGATGAAGTTATTGACTGCTTTTTGCTATGCTGCCATTCTGTACATTATTAAAATTGCTGTTCTTCTTTGTTGCTGGTGTCTAGTGCACTATAAGCACTTGAACAAGATGACTGGGTAACCAGAGGTATGCATTGTGATATGAGATCAGAACCAGAGACTTTACCATATGAAACAACAAAAAACACCATTCAGACCAGAAAACAGCTCCTAAAGGTCAAGTGAATAGCACAAAGCTCAGAGAAAACCATTTTTGCCAAAATGTTGTTTTACCTTGCAATAAAGTAGTTTCACCTTACAGGCTGAAATTAACATTTTTTCCAGTAGTAGCTAAGTTTAACCTATGAGAAGTGCTCAGCCTCACAAAGTCATTTACTGACCATCACAGAGACAGAGATTCACATGTTTACAAATAGCAACTAAACTGGATAAAGAAATTGAAGCAATCCAAGCAACTGATTTTTTTTCGCAGTGTGAGTAAAGAAGTGGAAGCCATTTACAGGTCACTTTCATTTTCTGAGAACCATGGTGCTACATATGAGTCAGTAATAAGTAAGGTCAATGAACATTTTATGCCATAAGAGAAATATTCATGAAAGAACATGCATTGACAGATGTATTCAGGGTAAAGGAGAGTCAGAATTAGAAGCTTGTTTTGAGCTGTCTGAAAATAATGAATGGGTTTGACCAAACAAAAGAACAAATTTTAGAGACTGAATTGTGATTGGACTGGCTGATACTGCAGTACCTCAACAGTTACATCTAGAAGTGAAGTTTAACTTTGGAAAAGATAATAAAGATTACTAGAAAGGATGACGTGTCATTATATGGTTAAATGCAAAGAAAATTACAAATTTAGTAGAAAGCATGATACTGTCCAAGGTATACAAGTGCACGAGTAACAAAGTGAATACAAGCTTGCCAAAAGCAGGAGATGTAACTGTGTACAAGTTGTGCCAGAGCAGTGTGCTGCACAGGACAGAATGTGTAAGAAATGCAACAAGGTGAGACATTTGGCTGTTGCTTGTGAAGTTACGGTAGTCAAAAAAATAGCCACTGAGAATAAAACTAAGAAAAGTGTTCAGAAAGCATGTTCCTATATGCAGAGTGCTATGCCAAACACTGAATCAGGATGGCAAGTCAATCTCCTGATTCATGGAACCCCAGTAAGCTTTAAAACTGATACAGGGTATTATATTACAGTAATATCTCATGCTATTTACAGAAGTATCTCAGAGCATCTGTACACACAAAAGCAGAAATACTTAGAGCCCTGCATGCAAAATCACACTCATTGGTAGATTCCTAGGCATGTCTAAAATGAATTGGTACAAGTAGGAATTCTGGGTTTATGTACTGGAAGGTCTGTACATAATCTGATCAGTAGAATGGTGGTGTGTAGGTGAGTAGGGGCTGATTGCCAGAAGAAATGAACTTAATGTGAATACATCTAATGAAATAGGTCTGTTTAACAATGAGCCAGTAAGCATAAAGTTAAAGCCAGACACCATCCCATATGCCTTGAACATTCCCATAAGAGTGCCATTTCCTATACTTCCTAAAGTGAAGAACTTAAATGCATGCACGTTCTTTGTGTGATTGAAAGTGTAACTCACCTGACTGAACAGTGTGCTCTGATGATCCCAGTCATTGAAAAGAATGTCAATGTAAGAATATGTATTAACTAAGCTGGTTGATGCTAGAGTGTTTTCTACATTAAATGCTTCAGGTAGGTTTTGTCAGCTGCCATAGAGTGAGATATCTAAAAAGCTAACCATCTTTATCACTGTGGTGTGATATAACTTCAGCACCAGAAATTATTCCACATGAGATGAGTAATCTTTTGAAAGGAATGGAAGTGTTGTTATAGTAATACATGATGTGGTAGTATTTGGTCTTAATAAACACATGACACGAGATTGGAAGCAGTGCTGAAAACCATTAAAAACTCAGGTTTGAAAATGAATAGAGGCAGATTCTCTTTTAGGAAAGTCTGAGATTCATTATTTGGTCACAACATAAGTTCTATTGGAATCAAACCAGATGTAAATAGGTTCAAACAAAAGTGGAGCTGGGACATTCAAGCTGTATAATTGAGCTGCATCATACTCTACACATGATCAGTTTCATGGGTAAGTTCATACCAGATCTGTCTACAGTGATACATCCACTAACAGAGCTAGTAAAGAAAGATGTACCCTGGACTTGGGGGAATGCTCAAGCCCAGGTTTTCAACAAGGTTAAACAAATGCTAATCCAATTCCAGTGCTCACCTGCTATGATAAAACTTAAAAGCTGTGAATTCTAACCCCAACAGCTATGGTCTAGGTGCTACTTTACACAGGATGAGTGTACAAATATTACTGTCTGAGGTTTATTGCTTCAGAAAGCCATCTGATGCTGAATAGAGATGCTCCTATATAGACAAGGGGAGTGGATATGCAAACTGTTTCCAGATATCTGTTAAGAGTTAGAGAGTTTGCAGCTAAAGACCAGTCATAGGCTACTGCTTTCCAATTAATTCCTGTGGTTTTGGCAAGGTAGCATCCAGATATAAATGGCTGCTTAGCAGAATGAGATGCTTTAATGCCAGAGTAATCCATGTGCTTGGAAAACAATTAATCATGTCTTGCATGTTGTGTCCCTTCTGATACTGGGTTTCTAGACAGCATGCAAGACATGATGGTTTACTGATGCAAATAGCTACACTGCTGCTAATATGAAAAGCATTATTACAAACGAGCAGAGAGACTGCCAAAAGTCTAGAGAGGCTAAACACACACTACCAAACATGATGGGAATTGACAGTTAGTAAATATGTAAGGCTAGGATACCCTAACTGTTGGATGCAGATCCAGCATCTGAAGTACAAATACTACACTGTCAGGGCACAAGTATCCAAACATGATGGTTTACTACTACATAAACACAGAGTTGTTGTGCCTAAATGTTAAAGCTGATATGTGAGGGATACCATGCCCTTAATGAATGTCATGAAAGAGCCAAGATGTCTGTATAGTGGCTCAACATCAACATGGACATTTCAAACACTGTATCAACATGCCAGTAAACCATCTCAGATGAGAAATACATTGTTACCAATTTATTTACCACAGGTTTATTTAAAAAAAAAATAGCTCCTGATTTATGTGAGCTTGAAGTAAAGAGATACCTCATAGAAGCTATTGCTCTCAAGAATTAGAGATATAGCATGTGCCAACCACAACTAGCCAAGAAATTATTGCTAGATTTAAGATGTTTGCCAGATTTGGCATGCCCTTGGAAATGGTGAGAATGGTACACAGTTTGTATCTACTGAGCTCCAGCAATTTGCTGAGGGCTATGGCTTCATACATACTATATCAGGTTCTCACAATCCACAGTCCAATGGAGCTAATGAGACAGCCTGACCATCACTGATACCTCATGACTTACCATACTAATCCACACAGTCCTTCAGAACTAAGCCCCGCACAGTTACTGCTTGGAAGATAAAGCACTATCCAATCAGAAACCAAAGACAATTCCATTTGAATCCATCATGAGAAATGACCAAAGAGTAAAAGACTCTTACAAGTGTTTCTATGTCATGTGATATGCCACCCAAAACTTTACCTGTCCTCCAACCAGACCAATTTGTGCACCTTAAGCTAGAGGGGGAAAGAAAGTGGAAGACAGCTGGCATTGCATTACAAAAAATGAACATCCAAGGTCCTAAGTGTTGCAAACTGAAGATGGCACACTGTAAGACATGACAGATACATATTCAGGCAGTTCCTGAAGAATTTCAAATGGAAAGTTGTGATTTTGAGAGTCGTGCCCAGGTACTGGAGCTAAAGGATGATGGGGTCTTTAGCCAGACAAAGTGTCCACTTTCTTCAAAGGCTGTAACACAACCTGCCACTCAAGGCAAAGGCGGCAGTAAGTCCCAAATCTGAAATGGATTCAGAAGATGCATAGATTGTTTCAAATCCAAACACAAATTTGATTGTTCCGATGCTGCCCAGACTGTTCCAAATATGGGCACTGGAAAAAAAACTAAAATGCTTTAATCATTTGTTTACCTTTTTTCCTCCATGTCCATCAGAATGATCCAGTGAGACCAACTCAAATTAGTTGCAAAGTCAGTCTACCACAACACTCACTGCTGAGCATTTGCCTTACTTTATCAGTGCTACTATTAGAAGGTAACTGTCTGTCAAATGTGAGTAAAATAAAATTAATTTGTGCAGGTTTTGCATTGCATTTAAGAATGTTAAATATGTGTGTCAAAATATGGCATTGTGACCTATATGTTTTATGCCTTTAGAAAGGTATAATCCCATAATGCATTGAGTCTGACATGCCACTTCTATACTTGGAGATGTAAGCTGCAGCTGTTAACTGCTTTTCTGCTATGCTGGTATTTTGCGCATTATTAAAGTTGCTTTTCTACTCTGAATGCTGATGTCTGTTGCTATTATTAACTACTCTGAACAAGATAACTCCATAACCAGAGTGGTATATTTTAACAGCGGGGGGGGGGGGGGGTGGACCAGTGGCTCCTGATTAAAAGGTAAGGAGTGACAATAAAAAGTAAGGGCAGGCATGTTTTTCATCACCAAAGAGCACGGGGAAATTTGCAGTAATTAGAATAACAAAGGTAAAATAAAGCTGGCAGACAAACTATGAAAGCATCGTGTCTGGAACCACATTTAAGATTTGTAAAAACTTGGTGAATAAATGCTGATGAGGAAGTTTGTTTCAAATCCAAACAAACAATTCTGCATGCACAGGTTATCATATAATGGTACCAGTAGTACCACAAAAACAAAATACATTTTCAGAATCACCAAATTAAGACCCTCTTGGGAACATTTGCCTTACTTAAGGATCAGAATTTAATGTAAACAAGTGTGCACTGGACTGATCTGATAAACCAGATTATCCCTTTAATTAAACATTAACTCTGTATTGGCCAGCTCCATAAAATCATTAATAATTACAACTTCTACAGCAAAGAATCTGACTACATGCAAACAGCAAGTTGGGATGTAAAATGCTTTTTTTTGTTCTTTTCTTTTTGTTTGTTTGTTTTACTATGGAAATTATTAGAAATCTGTTTCTATTTGTCTGTTACTTTGAACTCCAGGCTGAAACTGAAATTGGTTCATTGTAATCACGGTTCAACCCAGGTTAACAAATTTAAAGAAACAAATGGGCATTAGTAATGAGAAACATAAAAAGCTCATACGTTACAGACTGCTAACAATATGGAATTTTCCCCAGCAATAATTATGTCCATACATCCAAAATAAATGCATTTTACGGGTTTGGCATCTAATAATTATTATTAAAAAACTGATAAATCTTACAAATTTTTAAGCCTAGAATTTGTCGCCAGCTAAAAGGCATGATGCCCATAAAGTTGCTTCAAAAATGACAAGATCCCATTTAGTCCCTAGCATCCAAGTATTAAGTGGGAAAAGTCCTAAATAAGTAGAAGACACCTGCTGGAGAGGTTAGATAATGGTTTACCTTTACAACACCGAATCACAGTGGTGCGATTGCTCATATGAGCGAATCGTAATCACGAAAATGAAAACAGCAACAGTTTTAAATGTTCGAAAATCAGCAAATCGAAAAGCAGATTCACTGATTTTCGAACATTAATGTCGAAAAAAAATCTAATGAAGTGTAAAGCAGGGGGGCAAGCCCCCAACACCCCCCTTCTTTAACATTCTAACTCCGAGATCGACCATTTTCTGATCCCCACTATAGTGCAATCCACCCCAAAATGTTGAATGTGCAATGAGCGAATGTCACTGTGCATTCACTCATTGCACATTTGAACCTTTTTCCATTCAGCATTTGCAAACTTTGCAAACTGCCTTTTGGACAATTGCTGTTCGCCCGTGTGCAATATGCACACATGAAGGTAAACCTAGATAACACATGACTAGATGCCTACAGTAAGTTATTACAAAATGAAATGTCATATTTATATTACAGCACTTCAGTAACGATTGCATGTTTTTCATCTGCACACTACTCTGATAATAAATAACAAGCAGAACTGGAATGGCTGCACACACATCCTTTACTTGTTACTACAGGAGTACTTCCTGAATGGAAGGTGCACATGTGCATGCTGTTCAGCAGACACATATACAATACTTTCTCCTCTTCTAGTTTTTAACCTACGGAAGGAACACAATCCTCATTAGCACTTAGTCTTTTACATAAAATTGCATGCTTATTTAGTTCCCGATATACAAACTAGTCATAACAATACCAGCTTGTTTCTTCACATTGCACACTCAGATATAGTTACAGTCCCAGTGTAAGGCTAACATAGATATTTTATTTAATGAAGCCTTGCAGTACTATAGGTTCAAGAAAAATAAAAAACAAGAGAGTAATACCATGGCAGGAACTTTAATAAACAAATAAAATAAATGAAGTAAAATCAAGATGGGTCCTTTCGGCTTGGTCTTCTTCAGATCTAACCAGTTCCAATCAATTCATCATTAACTAAGGGGGAGTGCCCAGTCAGGTTTCACCTCCTGAGATGATGTCTTCTCAACACTGGTTTTAAAGGGAGTAACTCATTCAGTCCTGGATCCTTATCAGCTCTTAGATCTACTATCCATTTAGCTTCCTCATACTCTGTTTCTTTTATATTACCTCTTCTTGCAGTCAAATATACTATTTGTAAAATCTTAAATCAAAATGTATGTCCAGGATTACACATGACATATTTGCTTAATGCATTTGTAGAAACTCTCTTAATTGTGCCTGCATATGAACTCTAAACTGGTAGTTTGTTTTATAAACATAGAAACTTGTACATAATGTGCATGTGGCTATATAAAAATATCCTTCTTTCTACAGTCTGCATACATATTTAATCTATAGCATCTTCCTGTTATAGGATGTTCAAAGGTTCCATCATGTAATATATATGGGCAGGATGTACAGTGACCATATCTGAAGGTTCCACATCTCACTCCATGTGTAACTCTTGCTTGCATAAAGGTGTCCTTACATAATAATTGTTAAAGGTTCCTTTTATTCTTGTAGCAAAATTTGGGTGTATCTCCAACTATCCGTCTGATAGTATCATCAGCTGTCAGCATTGGCCAGTTCTTTCTTATTATGGCACATATCTGTTTCACATCTTGACTATAGGTCAGAATGCATCTCATCTCAGGATGTCCATCCTTCATGATACACCTGTTATTCTCATCCTTTTTTTCTATGAAACTAGAGTTTGCCTTTGGTTTTCCTCTGTTGTACTTCAAGTACAATATTATCCATCTCATTTCTCTTGTAGCCCTTTCTCTCAGTTCAGTTTTAGTGTCAATCACTTTCTGTTTATATTCATCACCCCCTGTGTTGAGCCTGGACTGACGTAGGAATTTGTTCTTAATAACCTGTGGAAATATCTGTCGTAGGTGCATACTGGATCGATGTAAGGAATTATTCCTCCAGCAGTGCTTCCGGTATGTACATGTCTCAATTGTGCCATCTGCTTCATTCATAATGGTAACATCCAGAAAGTCAATCCTATGGTCAGAGCTATTGACATCAAAATCCAGTAAATTGGTAGTGGATTTTAAATTGTTGGCAAACATATATAACTGTCATCCATCTCCATACCAAAGGAAGAAAATGTCATCCACAAACCTCTTGTAATACAAACGATGTTTCCTCCACATATTAAGCTCATTAAATATATAATCATTCTCCTACTGTGCCATAACCAAGTTCGAATATGAGTTGGCACAGGAGGTCCCCATCGCTACCCCTCATTTTTGTATATAATAATGACCATCATACATGAGAACATTGTTGTCTAATATAATCTCTAATAAGGAGGTCAGTCATTTAATGTCAACCTCCTTATATGCATTGTCATTATATAGAATCTTACTAATCGATTCAAACTGAGGGTAATGCTACTCAATGCTAGAAGTCTAAATCTCAAAATGCACTCACTCAAGGCACTCCTTAAAATGGAGGACATCGATATCTGTGCAGTAACTGAGACCTGGTTCAAGGCTCCAGAGAGCACCCCTGCACTACCAGGCTATAACTCATACCACACTTTTCGGCCATTTAACCTGGACCGAAACACCAAAGGCGGAGGTGTGTCCATATTCATTAAGGATATCCACACCTCCAGGCTAGTTGCTCAGCATAATGCATCTGAGGTTATCCAAGTGCAACTAACTCTGGGCAAAACTGCAATCCAAATTGTACCGTGCCCCAGGATTCCCACTCCTCATTTCTTGATGTACTGGAAAATATTAGGGTTCAACCAAACACCCTAATAATGGGTGACTTCAACTACCCCACCATTAACTGGAAAAACTACTTGTGTACTAAATCCTTAGCTCAACGCTTTCTGGAATTCATAAACTCCAGTGCCCTGGATCAACTTAACCACACCACCACCAGGGGCAACAATATCCTAGACCTAGTCATTACCAACATGAGTGACCGCTGTTCCACACCTGAAGTCAACTCCTCATTGGTCCAATCCAACCATAAGCTAATCACCCTTGATATCCACATCCCGCCCCCACCCCCCATTAAGGAAACCACGGTAAAAAATTTCTCCAAAGCCAACTTCATGCTTCTTAAGACAGAAGTAGTGAACTTCATGACACCCATGCAGATGGACAATGCAGTTACAATTGCTGAATCCTACACAAATGCACTCTATAAGCACTTACACAAGTGCATGGATTGTGCTATCCCAAACAGAACCAAGATGCTATCCTCCAAAAAAAGGAAGCCAATTTGGTGGTCCCCTGCCATAAACAAACTGTACAACAGAAGGAAGAAACTGTTGCAAAAGAGAGTAAAATCCCATGAGTAGAGGAGCTCCCTGGTCAGCCTCAGTAAGAAGCTGAGATCCCTTATAAGATCCTCCAAAGCTAGCTATGAAAACAAAATCACCACTAGTTCTAAGGACAACCACAAAGCATTCTATAGCTATGTCAAGAATCTCGATGGTAACACCCAGATCTGCTCTGAGTTACAGCACAAAGGCACAAAAATTACAGAACCAACTGATATTGCCAACATCCTGGCAGATAGGTTCAGTGCTAACTTAACCCCCCCTCACCCACTAAAGTGCCCATATCTATACAGGAAGAATGCAGAGTCCCTGTAATCAAAACTACGCAGGTAAAAGCTGCACTCTCTAAAGCCAAAAATACAGCATCCAAGGGACCAGACAACATCCCAGGCTGCGTTTTACTCAAACTTCAGAACGAACTGGCTCCCCACTTAAGCACCATGTTCAATAATAACCTCACATCAGGCTTTGTGCACACTGAATGGTGCACAGCCACAGTTATCCCACTCCACAAAGGGGGAGCCACCACTGATCCCGGGAACTATCGAACTATTAGCCTGACGAGCCTGGTCGGCAAGGCCATGGAACGTATCATCATGGAACTCATAAACAAAGACATTGGTAACCTCCAAACTCTGGATCCCACCCAGTTCAGGTTTATGAAAGGCAGATCATGCCTCCTGAACCTGATCGACTTCTTTGAGGCAGTCACCAAAGCCGTAGATGAGGGTAAGGTGGTTCACACAGCCTATCTTGACCTCGCCAAGGCTTTCGACACCATCCCCCTCTTCTGGAAATATAGCTAAACTCACTAAACTAGGTATAAATCCCTATGTCATGAGATAGGTTGCCAACTGGCTCACTGACAGAAGCCACACTGTAAAAGTTGCAGACTCCAAAACTGACCTCAAAGCAGGGACAAGTGGATTCCATCCTGGGACCTCTCCTGCTTGGTATCTACTTCTCTGAAGTACAGGCTAACACAGAAGGCATCTGGCTAACAAAGTTTGCAGATGACTGCCAACTAGGAGCCATAGTCAAGTCCCCAAATGATGTGAACATCCTATCGAAGGGCCTCGCTGAGACAGATGCCTGGTATCAGAGCCATGGCCTCAAGCTCAATGCCAAAAAGTGCAGTGTCATCTCCTTTGGTAAAAATGCTGTACCCATGAACTACCACATAGGCAGCAATCTACTTAACACCAAATGTGTGATAAGAGACCTTGGGACCCAGGTGGACAGTAGTCTCTCCTTTGATAGTCACATCACCACAGTAGTCAGGAAGTCCTTCTACATGGCACACCTCATCATAAAAGGGTTCTCATCCAGGAAAAAAGAGGTCATTGTTCCCCTCTACTTGACACTCATTAGACCCATTATAGAGTACAATGCCCCTTTTGGAATGAACCTCACAAGACATCTGCAGCAGCTGGAAAGGCCACAGAAGTACCTCACAAAGAGGATTACTGGCCTCAAACAAATGCCCTACACTGACCGCCTCAAACAACTCCAGCTTTATTCCGTAGCATATCGCCTACTCCGAGGTGATCTCTGCCTAACATATAAAGCTATGTCAAACCCAGAGCTGTTGGACATGCTACACCTAAAGAAATCCCAATCCCTCCAAGCTACATGCTCTAGGCACCTAAACCTTGTCACCACAATAAACAGGACATGCTGGAGGGATAGATTTCTGTCTCAGAGACTTCCCATACTCTGGAACAGGCTACTCATCTATGTCAAGCAACGTTCTTCATTAGCACTCTTCAAGAAAATTCTTGATGAGTGGATAGGAAATAGTAAATACACCCCGGGAATCACTTTTGTGTCTCTGCTCAACAGTGGCACAGGAAAATAACTTTCTTGGGTGGCGTAAGCCAGGGAACCTTGTTGACTAGGCTTATATAGGCCCTTGGGCTGATAGCCTGGAACCTACCTATGAACCTATGAACCTATGCCGTATTGATTGGGTATGACAGTAAATAAACTTCTTACATCCATAGTCATTAGTAACTCATTGCCTTGCAGATGCTTCATTTGGCAGAATGTGGAAAGGCTAATGAGAAAATCCTCCATGTCTTTTAGCACAGTTTTGGTATTATTTTAGCATGTGTTCTACATAGATGGGTGAAGGTTCTGTGGCCCATCCTGCTCCTGAAACTATGGGTTGCATGGGGGAGGTCTGACGAGTTCTTGTGGATTTTTGGTAATCCTTATATCACTGGAATAACTGGATCTTACCAAAAGAGATTCATATAAATCTGGTGTTATAAGGTGTGTAATCATGAGGTGATATAAACTATACTCAACACCTTGTATTACTTCATCCAAGTCCCATTTCTGTATAGATGTATATGTGTCCTCATCCCTCAGTAGTTCATACAGCTTCCTTTCGTAGCATTCTCTGTCCACACCTTCAGTGGCACCTCCTTTGTCTGCTGGCTTGATTATTATCTGATTATTGTCCAGTAGTTGTCTTAATGCATCCCTTTCATCTTTATCTAAATTATACAAACCTCTGCTTTTATTATTTTCCGTAGATGAAATACTTCATTGTCACAGGAATTAATGACATTTGTATTCAAATTGCTAATGTTAGAGAAAATTTGTTTTAATGTCTCCTTCAAGACATCATGAATTTGTCTTTGACATTAAAAACTTTGCCAGGAGTGTGACATTAAATCAAATTTTCTCTAACATTAGCAATTTGAATACAAATGTCATTAATTCTTGTAAAAATTAAGTATTTCATCTATGAAATAATAATAATAGCAGTGGTTTCTATAATTTAAATAAAGATGAAAGGGATGCATGTTTTCTTATACTGTGTGTCTATGACTGTCCCACTGGAACAAGGACCAATATTATTTAGCTGACTATGACATTCTTCTTCAGAATACTTTGTGATCAGTGTTGTGAGCTGTCTTCATTCACCACAGATACCCTTTTTCTATTCAAAATCATCATATGTTGAAAACTATGTGCCCAAACTCTGGAAAATATCGGACCTCCACTGAACTTAATAACTACAGACCCATTGCTTTACTCTCCCCCCTGGCCAAAATCCTAGAAAAATGCATCCATACCCAGATGCTAAACTATCTCCTAGACTGCAACATCCTGTCACCTACTCAGCATGGTTTCAGACCTGCCCATAGTACCACTATAGCTCTCCTCTGCTTCACAGATGCATTTGACACAGTCTCGCACCAAATCCTGCTAAACAAACTAAACCAATATCATCTATCGAATTCCACTCTTACCTGGTTCCAAAGCTACTTAACTGACAGGTACCAAGCTTCTCTCCTCAGCTGCCCATAACTATAGGAGTCCCACAGGGTTCTATCTTAGGACCACTACTATTCACAGTCTTCACAAATGACCTCCACACCTCCACACAGCATGCATCTATAATTCAGTATGCAGATGACACTACCTTAATCTGTGCTGCACAAAACATTCCCACCCTCCTGCAAACAACTCAACTAGCATTCTCTGACGTTGAAAATCCTCAATCCAAAGAAAACTCAGCTTATGATTATAACCAGTTCTAACAAAAACACTAACAGTCAATTCACTATCTACTCCACAAATGCTACTCCAATTGCTCCAGTGGCACAGGCTAAGCTATTGGGAATAACCATAGACTCCCACCTAAAATTTGATAGTCATCTGAACTTAACTATTAAAAGTACATGCCAAACTGGGGTCACATCAAACCATTTCTTACCAACAACACAAGATCAGCCATTGCGCTCCCAACTTCTATCCACCCTACTGTATGCATCTCCCATTCTGACTAATCTCAACAAAACTGAACTAAGCAAAATGGAAGCTTGCTATAACAGAATTGCCCGTTTTGCTGCAAATTGCTCATATAGAACTCATCACTGTACTGCTTTGAGACAGCTCCTGGCTTGAACTGCCCAACCTTCTAACCTACAATCAGCTCTGCCTCTGTCATTCTATCTATTACCTCCCCAATAAGTGTCCTGCCCTCAAAAACCTAGTACAACATCACTCAGCCAAAAGGCCTCTTAGATCATCAAGCAAACTACTACTAGAAGTCACCAACAGCTACAATAGCTTTGGAGATGCACTATATAGTAGTTCCGGGCTAAAAATGGAACTCTGTCCCTACTAGCATTCAAAACACATCATCCAAAGCCTCCTTTAAAGACCTCATCAGGCAACATCTCAAGCAAAGTTGGCAGTGCCATGATTGCTCCCAGGCTAGTGAAAGCGGATATCATATGCATACTAAATCTAGAGCAATTGATAATAGTTTTCAATCTTACTCACAAACACTGGCTAATCTACAATGTATGTACTGTACCTGTGTACTATGTATGTATTCTACCTACATTCCAAAGTTCAGCTGTACACCACAAATCTATTACTTACCTTTATTTTTAAAATTAATATCTTTTTGATTGTTCTCTCCACTGTAACTGTTTATACCACTGTAAAAACATGTCTCTTGTAATTTGTGTGTATACTGATTATGTCTAAATAACTAAATGTGTCTGTAATTTTTCTTTGTGGAGCTTTTCTCCCCGGGCCTCTGCTGAAAAAGGGCCTTTTCGGCTCAGTCAGACACCCCCGGTTAACAAATGTAAAATAAATAAAATAAAATAAAAAAAATAAATATGCCTCTTCCCATAATAAGCACCAGTGACATTTCTTTATTCTACACAACTGGTTAAGAGATTTTTCTGCTGACTTTGCCATAGATAGGCTTAGCTTTGGTCCACCCCACAGGGTCTGTATATACATTCATGGAAGTGATGCAACAGAAAAGCACAAATTCTAAAAGATGACTCATGAGGTATTCTCATTGACAAAGATAGAGCAAAAAAGATGAGCACTCAGTTGATGTAATCCTTTATATTGTTCTGTCAAAGATATGTTTCCTTGTACACACCCATTTTTATTCAGGGCCATTCTGTAGTTAAACAGTCAGTGGAGGAGCTGTCACACTGATGAAACTAGGACCACTGAATCTTACTACAATGAAACCCACAGTTCAAACCCTATGCATAAAGAAACAGTAAACTGTTAAAAAAAATCAAAGAAAAGTTAAAAAAACTAAGCATTTTTGAAGGGCAAAAAGTGTCTATATACCCCATACATAGAAAACTTTGCCATTGTACCCTTTACTTAAACATACTAAACTCCAAGGCTGTGTAACCATGAAGAAAGGGCAAATTCTGGCCTACTAAAAATATTTTCTGCTCTTCATATGCAGTAGTCCTCTGCTCAAAACCATTCAGTCAAAATGAATATATCCACAAAGCTAACACGTAGTTATGTTCCCCATTCCATGACTCTCATACCCTTCAAGCCAACTTGAAGTATGAGAGATCACACATAAAGTGAATTTTTTGCTCAAATCATGGCAATAGCAGTATTCATTGTTATATTTCAGTATATGTTGTACAATAAGTAACAATATGAAGAGACAGGTGTAACAAATTCACATGCCCTTTCAATATATGCAGTACCACTAAGAGTCTCAAAGAAATTTTTGGTAGTAGTTTACCAGTCTTACACATCACCTCAGCTGCAGCACATCTTCAAGCCTATGAACCTTTAACATTGCCCCATTTTTATTCTGTAACTTGTATGGTCAACTCCTGTCAATAATATGTCCACAATATGAAATCTTGTGTTTGAGAAAAGCATGTTTATCTCTATTGGCTATCCTTTAGCCTAAGCTACTTCATGGGTTATCCAGGTGTTCCTTACCACTCTTCCTTGTCATCAGGCTGGCATTTTGATAGCAGTAAACATTAGGAATTCCTTGTACTGCCTGTTCCATTGCCTTTTGCAAAACAGAAAGTGCAGACGTCCTCCTAGATTCAGTCATTTATAACGCAGCCACCCTTTATGCTTGTTAGGAATTGCTAGTTCTCAGAATTAATGCCACTTCAAATACTTG
The DNA here is from genome assembly GCF_019279795.1 of Protopterus annectens. Classification (NCBI taxonomy): domain Eukaryota; kingdom Metazoa; phylum Chordata; order Ceratodontiformes; family Protopteridae; genus Protopterus; species Protopterus annectens. The sequence goes on from NC_056741.1 coordinate 1,037,773,703, forward strand.
GTTAAAGGAACTAAACCTTCAACAACAGATGCATAAGACACTTTGACATGATAGATTCATATCCCAGTGTATTCCACACCTCTGGAACAAACTCAGCTGCATGTCAGGCAGAGTAGCACCCTTGCCACCTTCAAGGTAAAAATAGATAATTGTAAGGGCAGCCTCAGATTCTCCCTCCATCTATCTTGTCTCGCCCTCCTTGAGGCTAGAGGGAACTTTTTGCCTTGGCTTGAAATGGTCTGCAGACTGATTGCCTAGTATTTACCTCTGAACCTATGAACTTGTAAGAATATTCCACTTTTGTATGTAAATAGGCATGTGCTAGGTAAATTTCTATAAATCATTTCCCCTCCATGTAAGAATATAAAAATGTCATCAGCTATTAACAGTGAATGTGAGTCTTAGCTCTGGGTTACTGTGACTTTGAAATCTCAGTGAATGTATTAACAACCCTAGTTTTATTGTTCATAAGAAATGAAACTATCAGGATTGCCCTTTCTGCTGCATTCTATGTTTAACAGCACCCCAGCATTTAGCAACTTATGTAGTCACATAAACTGTTTAATCCTAGATATAAATGTATAGGCAAGAATTCTGAGTTAGCATTTGATTTTTAGTTTGATTTTTGCCTTTTTGATTTTCAGTGTTTCCAAAACCAGCTGCACTCTTGCCCTTACTACTAAAAGATCCAAAAGACAGTAGGTTCTTTTCCTGTACCAGGAACTTGAATTAATTTTCTAGTACTGATAATGCAGTCAGTAGAATAGCTAGGGTGGTGGGAAGTGGGCAGTTGCCCAAGGTGCAAAAGTTTAGAATGGAGCAAAGGGGATAGCTGTCCTGGGTACAAAGGGCTATGGGGCATGATAGCCAGAAGGCGATCATTCTTCAACGCATTAGCCCTAGACCAGCACTGAGGGAGAAACTGCAGCTTTGTTTTTTTTTCCTTCAACTAAATATTTAGAGGCTCCAGATCTGGGGGATGGCCCTGGGTATAAGAATAGTTAATTATACCTCTGAGTGTGCCATCCTTCGGATGAGATGTCAAACTGAGATCCCATCAGCCTGAGATGGACTTAAAAAAAGTGTTTTTTGGAAGAATTTTTTCACAGTTTAGGTATTCCAATTATTGGTACACTTGCTTTCATCCACTCATAGTGTGAGGACAAAAATATATCTAGATTTAATCATCTGTATTATTTAAATAGTAATATACCTATTTTTTTATAAGCATCATTGTTGTATTTCCTAAAAATGCATTCTGTTTTTAAATGCTTTAACGTTGACAGCCTGTGTATTCTAAGAGATTCACTGCACAATCATGTGTCCCTACATGCAGTGATTTTTGGTGAAATTGTGTTAGTGTTCTTTATGCTACTGTTCTGATATGCAGGAGATGCCGTTAGGAGAATTATATGGATCAGAAGGTCTTTTTTATTTCTAAAATGAAATTCTTTCCAGGAAGGGGAGGTTGTTTTGAAACTTTCAGTCAAGATTTCATTCTGTTGTCTAGCAGTGAAATAACATGAAGATAGACTGCTTTTTGAGACTATTAGCCACAATGATTTCTTATTTGTTGTGGGTAACAGTCAAAGTAATGGGCAGAACAGTTTTCCCTCCTGAATGGAGTACACTGCATCTCATTGAAAAGTAAAAAAGCCATTATTCCGTAACTAGATTCTCATGCCATTTCATTTGCCCTGTTCAGAAATGCTTCTAACAAAACTTCAAAAAATGGGAAGTTTGTTTCTACTCCTTTTGATATACTTCTTTTACTAAACAAAACATGGGCTTAGTTTATGGCTCAGTATAATGTTTATTTCAGTCCTACAAACCTGTTAGGTACATTCCAGTTAGTTAGTCATCTAGTGTGTGAGGGACCTAATATGAATATTAAGTGTCATGTTGTGCAATATATGTAAAACATTATATTATCTAGACAACACCATCTTACTCACATGTTCAAACCCTAACCCTGATCTTGCTGTAATCTCAACTCTGCACATAATCTTAAGAAATAAACTTTCCCTAACTGTACTACTAATCAATTCACTTGGACACAGATCACACACACACACACACACACACACACACACACACACACACACACACACACACACACACACACACACACACACACACCCTCTCTAATAGATAGCTACTTACCTTTTTTGGCAACATGGACATTCAGAAATAAAGATGTTCATTAAAGCAAATCCTGCAGCTCATTTTATCGACCATATAAATGTTCAATAAAGTCAACTGCAGTAGGTAAGTAGGTAGATAGATAGATAGATAGATAGATAGATAGATAGATAGATAGATAGATAGATAATTAGACAGACAGATAAATAAATAGATATGGATCTAGCCATAACTATAGGTATGCAAACATACATGTATTTAATATCATTCCAAGTTACACAATAAACTTACTTTATTATATGCTTGTTTTTGGTTTTGAAAGTATTACATGCAATATCAGTCTTTTTAGTTCTTGTCATATTTCCCTTGTATTTATTAAAATGATGTCATCTTTTTTGAAAAAAAGTAGAACATAGTACACTGAGGTGCATAACTTTTATCCCTAATAGAACTATAGTGTTAGTTATAGGTACCGAACAAAATATATGATGAAAGGTTAGAACCTGCAGATTTTAATAGATGTTTAAACAGATAATTATGTACAGAACCTCTTGTACCAGGGAGATACTCAGTCAGACAGACAGACAGACAGACAGAGAGGAGTACTTAAATATACTTGCAGAAGTTTTTTTTAATGTTTCTTTCCACGAAGGGTGTTGGGAGTAAGGAATATTACATTTTACAAACACAAGCAATAACTCACAAACTTAAACAATTGATTGATATTTTTGAAGGATTTATTAAACATAACTTGACAATGCTAGGCAAATAAACCATCCAAAAAATGAATAATACCACAGGTTGTAGCTTCTTACCACTTTGCCCAAGAATATGATGCTTCCTCCAGCCAAGGTACAGGTCATGCCTACCACTTTGGCACCAAATGTTTTAATTGTCAGATATTCTTCCAGGACTACACCTGTCAGAATCACCTTCAGTTCAGGAACTCCAGATCCTAAAAAACAGTGGGTAACAAGTTTGAGTTACTGTGTGTGTGTGTGTGTGTGTGTGTGTGTGTGTGTGTGTGTGTGTGTGTGTGTGTGTGTGTGTGTGTGTGTGTGTGTGTGTGTGTGTGTGTGTGTGTGTGTTAAGGAAGTGAAACACATTATTATACAAGACACGATTTGTCATTTTATGAAAACTGAATACCCCTTTGCAGAAAAACATCCATTTTATGTATTTTTATTATATATTGGGTTCTCAGATGTCCTTCTGTGGCCCATCTTCAGATGCGGCCTGGAGACACAGGCTTTGCACTCCACTCTAGTACACTGATTATAGTGGTCTATATTAGTTTGCTGGAAGATATTTCCAGCGAACACTTCTTCATCGACACCTAACTGTCAAAAATCACTTCTGCAATAAGTGGAATTTTCCCAGGACATTGAAGTAGTTGGCCAACTACACAACTTTGCCCTTTTCCCCACTGTTGTGCAATCTTGGAGTTGTTATATATAAATAGGGGTGTTCTGGGGGTACAGCCCCCCACATTGGAGGTGTGGGGATAACACCCCCCACTTGGGTGGGTTTGATTTAGTGCCTTGTGTGTTCTGTTGTGCCGCAGGGCAATTGTTTCATTGTCCTGGGAAAATTTTGGAAATCGTGGAAGTGATTTTCGACGGTTAGGTGTTGATGAAGAGGTGTTCGCTGGAAATATCTTTTGGCGAACTAATATAGACCCGATTATAGCTGTATGTAGGTCATACATCAAGTACATGAGAAACTGTTGAGAAAATACAAAGCAAGTGAGAACAGGATAATATCTACACTAGAAAGAGTATGTCAGCAGGTTCCAGACTCAAAGTGAAATGAAGTATTATTTATATAAGTGAGTACTCTGACTGACTGTCAGCATCAAAGAAACAGTTTAACCAGAAATTCAAGTAACATTTACACATCTGTGGTAATTCTTTGGAATATGCATTGTTAGAGGAATAACAGCTCTTTCTTTTAATAAAGAATTATGCATTTAAGTAAAGTTGAAATGACTAAGAAGTTCATTATATACAATTATCTTATCTTTGACCTATACAGTGAGACTCATACTTGCTTCTAAGTTCTGCATTATCAGAGATAACCCTAACAAGATTTGGGAGACTGTTCCATACCCTGGCAAAGTAGTGCAGAATATGGTACCATCCCAAAAATATTGAAAGTTCAAACTTGTTTTATTAGATGTATTTCCTGTCTCAGAGTTGTTATAGGGGTATGCCTCAGCAAATGGGGAATGTGTCAGAAGCTCACTAGACTGAATCATCTGCATGCAGGAAATAAGATGTAGGCAACACAGTTTTCTAGTAAATTATGGCAGTTCTATAGATTCCAAGATGTCATACTGCAGTGATCCAGCATGTAAGTATATGATAAATCATGTGATAAAGCTGCAAGCTTTGAGGTTACTGGATTACATCCCATTGGAAAGGATAGATTCAAGGAGCAGGCCAGAGTACAACAGTGACACTGAGCTTAATCCTGTTTACCAAGAGAGGAAGGGTCTGCTTCTGTGAAGAATGATAAATTCTTGATTACATTTTTATGGCAACTCAGAGAGCAATTGTCAGTGATAACTATACTGATGTCAGTTAGTGGAATCAGCTTCACCTTGTAGAAGTTAATCTACCTGAAGAACAAATGCAGATATCAAGGAACCAATATGTCAGCAAACACATTCATTTATTTTCTGTTAGCAAGTGCTGAGCATGGTAGAATCACATTACATTGTGCATGTCCTAATTAGACTACTGGGGATGACTGATTGAGTGATTGATTGATTGATTGATTGATTGATTGATTGATTGATTGATTGATTGACTGAGTGAGTGATTTGTTTACCAGGAAAGTCTGTCCTTTTCAGAGTTAGTCTTGAGTGAAAAGCTCCACATTTGAAATAAATTTATATACTGATAAGTAACAAACATGAAATATATATATATATATATATATATATATATATATATATATATATATATGTACACACATACACACACACACACACACGTATATCTATATATATATATATATATATATATATATATATATATATATATATATATATATATATACACACACACACACACACATACATGGGTCCACTTTTTAATTTCGAAATCCCAGAATCTCGAGTTTTGAAATATCGAACTCAAAACATCAAGATTTTGGAATCTCAAAAGTAAAAAGTGGAAAAGAAAAAAAAAAAACTAAAACCACACACCACCTCCTACTTAAATATACCAACTCCAAGATTGTGCTAAAGAAAAAAGAATGGGAGAGAAGGGGGGGTGGATGGTGCAGGGGGGCTTGCCTCCCCTGCAAAAACATGCTTTTATTTTTTTTTTTATTTAACTTTTTAATTTTAAGATTCCAAAATTTCGAGTTTCTGGGATCGATATTATGAAACTCGAGATTCTGGGATTTCGAAATTAAAACGTGGACCCATATATATATATATATATATATATATATATATATATATATATATATATATATATGTACACATATGTTAGGTTACTTGTCTTTTCACTTTGCATAAGTCTAGAAATGCAGCCATATTAAAGCAGGCTTTACAGTTTACATAATGTTTCAATACATCAGTGAAAATAACCTTCAGTCAAGAATACAGATAAGAACAGAATGTGCTGTACACTTAAGTACAAACACATCTTGTTTGTATGTTACAAGCTTGGGAAATCAAGGCTAAGGAGGTGTGTAGCATAGGGTCTTGGTATTATTATTATTAACAAATACTTCAGGTATAGTTAGTGAAGCCAGTAAGTTAGTTCGGACTAACATACAGAAAATACTTAATATCCAGCATTCCAGAAAGGAAGTTAGCTTTTGGACTGCAGAACATACACTTGAGCTGAGTACAGAAGTCAGGTTAAATAGTCATACTATCCAGGAGGAAAAGACTGTTTCAGTTGATATTATCAAAATATATGTACAGAAACTTTGGATATTTTTATCAGCACTGTTATCCAGCACTCCAGAATTTCTACAGACTGTTATTGTTTATCAGCACGGTTATTAAAGTCAGTACTTGGATATTGTTAACATCTAATAAAGCATTATTAAACAAACTTCAATGTTTGAAGCATATATTTTGTGAAAGTACAAAAGACTTGGGCCACAGATGAGAGACTGGCACCTGTTCAGCACAAGTTTGGGTAATTAACAGATAAAAACTTTCACCCCAGTCTCATTTTAGTGGTTTCAAGTTAATTCTGGTATACTACAGTTGTATCAAATCTTTTAATATATAAATATATATATATATATCGAGACAGAGAGTAAAAAAGCATGCAAAATATATTGAAAAATGAATATATGTTTGAAGAAATACATGACAGGCAAAATATTTCAATTTATAGATTAACTAAGCTAAACAGGTGTTTACTTTTGAGTAGAGATGCTAAGATATAATACTCTGGGTAGACTAAGATGCTAACCAGGTAGGAATGGATAGGAAGTCACTTATGTACTAACTAGACCATCTAGGAATATATAGAATTAACTTATATATTAACTAGACTGTCAAGAATAGATAGGAAGTCACTTATGTACTAACTAGATCATCTAGGAATATATAGAATTAACTTATATATTAACTAGACTATCTAGGAGTGGACAATAAGTCACTTATGTACTAACTAGACCATCTAGGAATATATAGAATTAACTTATATATTAACTAGACTGTCAAGAATAGATAGGTAGTCACTTATGTATTAACTAGACCATCTAGGAATATATAGAAGTAACTTATATATTAACTAGACTATCTAGGAGTGGACAAGAAGTCACTTATGTATTAACTAGACTATCTAGGAGTGGACAAGAAATCACTTATGTATTAACTAGACTGTGTAGGAATATATAGAATTAACTTATATATTAACTAGATTGTCAAGAATAGATAGGAAGTCACTTATGTATTAACTAGACTGTCTAGGAATATGTAGAACTAACTTATATATTAACTAGACTGTCAAGAATAGATAGGAAGTCACTTATGTATTAACTAGACTGTCTAGGAATATATAGAATTAACTTATATATTAACTAGACTATCTAGGAGTGGACAAGAAGTCACTTATGTATTAACTAGACTGTCTAGGAATATATAGAATTAACTTTTATATTAACTAGACTATCTAGGAGTGGACAAGAAGTCACTTATGTATTAACTAGACTGTCTAGGAATGCTACTGTATTAACGAGGCCATCCAGGAGTGGATATGAAATCACTTACGTACTACCTAGATCATCTAGGAAAAGATCAGAGGTAACTTATGTATTAATTAGACCATCTAGGAGTGGATAGAAAGTCACATGTACTAACTAGACCAACTAGGAATAGATAGGAAGTAACTTATGTACTAACTCGAGTGCTACAAATGAGTTCAGAGGTGATGTTAACAGCAAGAGTGAGCTTTCATAACAGGTTTTTATTGTTAATGGAGAAGAATGAATGCAGGTTTCACAAAGGAGTACATAGAGATAATTTTGAGGTTGGCAGACACTCTAAATGAAAGGATATGGGAACAGATTTTGAGAGGCAGTAAAGGGCAGATATATATTTCAGAGGGAAAAAGTAGAGTTGTTGTAAATGAGACGACTGTACTCATTTTAGCGATGAAGATGTTCAACTTGGGGGAGATAAGCAGTGTCAAAATCATGCATCTTGTGAGTGGGCTCTTAGGTTTGGATTTTAAAAAGTTTAGACTGTTGATCTGTCTCAGTTTCATGGGGGTATTATTATAGCAATAATCCACGCCTGGGTGTGGGTAATGCTGGATTTACCCACGGTTGGCGTGGTTTGGTCCCGAGGGCGAAGCCCGAGGGACCAAACAAAGCCAAACGTGGGTAAATCCAGCATTACCCACATCCAGAAGTGGGTTATTGCTATTATACAATGACATTATTTAAGAAAAAAAATAATTACTTTTCTTAAATAATGGCATTGTATAATGCTCTTGCTGCCCTTCTGCAGCTGTCTGGTATTCCGAGGAAGTTCTGATGTACTGCGCATGCCTACGCAGTACATCAGAGCTGTGGGCAAAAGCAACGGAGAAAGCAAGATCTCCATTGCTTTTACTGTTTACGCTATGTTAAATGGGTTTAACATAGCGAGACAGCTTTAAAAAAGCAACAGAGAATCTCCGTTGCTTATTTTAAAGCTGTCTCGCTATGTTAAACCCATTTAACATAGCGAGACAGTTTGGAAAAAGCAACGGAGAAAGCAAGATCTCCGTTGCTTTTTAAACTGTTCGCTATGTTAAATGGGTTTAACATAGCGAGACAGCTTTAAAATAAGCAACGGAGATCTCCGTTGCTTATTTTAAAGCTGTCTCGCTATGTTAAACCCATTTAACATAGCGAGACAGGTTTAAAAAAAGCAACGGAGAAAGCAAGATCTCCATTGCTTTTTACACACTGTGTCGCTATGTTAAAGGAGTTTAACATAGCGAGACAGCTTTAAAAAAAGCAATGGAGATCTCCGTTGCTTTTTTAAACCTGTGTCGCTATGTTAAACTCCTTTAACATAGCGAGACAGTGTTTTAAAAAAGACTTATACTAATGGAAAAAGTCCGGGCGACTGGACCTTTTTCCATTAGTATAAGTCAATTTACAACATGCACGCTGGCCAATCAGCGTGCACGTTTTGGAATATTAATGGGGGGTCATGGTATAATCCATAATTTAGCAATGGAATTAGAGTAAAAGGAGTCATTGAAGGAATTATTAGAGGGTTTTATAACTGCAAGGTACATTTTGGAGGAGCAGATATCTTTGTGTGGGTGTACCACTGGGGAAGGTTGTGTAAAGGGAGGTGCATCATTCTGTTAAAGGCTCCTTACTGAAATGTCAACACTGAAAATGTCGAGTGCTGACAAACCAAAAAAAAAAAAAACCCACAGGGGAAGAGAGAATCTCAAAAATCGCTCTTGTACTTAAAACTTCTTTTTGCCAGAGGGCCAAGCCCTCAGCATCTCCTGAACTTATATATACCAACTCTGAGATCATTATACTTCGTAGAAAAGAAAATATTCCAAGAAATGGCATCTTGTACTTAGTCTATGTAATTCCGATCTTTCAGCCATTCTGTCTCCACGTTTCGTGACTTGCGTTAACAGGTCTTGACATTTCAAATGGTCACCTTCTTGTAAATGTATAATTATATGAAACACTTCTAGCTGAGAGTATGTATGTATATATGTATGTATGCATTTATTTATTTTTATTTACCAAGAAAGTCTAACTTGGCCATGTAAGACCCCTTTTCAGTTGAGGCCTGTGAGGAATGCTCTAATATTACTCAGTGAGTAGGGTAAAATAAACAGATAATAATATATAGTTTGACAAAAAGAAAAACACTGATTAAACAAGTTACACAATAATGCTATTATTTAAAAAATACAAGTCAAGAAGTACAATGTCATAAAAAGTACATTTGTTTGAGCATTTGTAATACGTTATGCTGTAGAGAGGCAATTTAGTAGGAAAACAGGAGCGGTTAGGATGAAAGGGAGATATAGTGTTAAGTAGAATGAAATAAATTTGGATTAATTAGTGTGAGAAGGATAGAAGACAGTATCAGAGTAATGGGGTGTTGAGAGAGACAAAAAGGAGAGGAAGGGAAAGTAGAAAATTATTAAGAGACCAGAAGACTGGGAGTATTAAAAGAGCATAGATATGTAATGAGGGGTGAGAGATGAAAATAAGGTATGTAAAGGTTTGTGCAAGTGGCAACAATATAGGAGTAAGTGAGAAAAGGACTGCAGAGAAAGAATGTGAAAAAGTAAGTTATTTAAAGAGGTCTGGGAATTTGAGCCAGTTGAGTTTTTTTTTGAGGGCAGTGCAGTAGTGGGTTCTATTTGGAAAATTATTTGCAAACTTAACTATTTTGTTATATTACTGTTTCAGTTTTGCGAAGCAAGTTGAGGAAAGATTTATTAATATAAGAACAGTATTACTGAGGCTAGGCAAAAGAAAAGTTGTAGCTGTGGGTTTGTAGCTGCAGTCAGCTAGGCATTATTTGACCTGTAGAGCAGGCCTAGTTTTTGATATTTTTAACTACCTGTTCAATGAGACAGTTAAATTTTAGTTCTCAGCAGTGGTGACATATTGGAGCTTTGTGTGTGGAGCTCTGTGAATCGGGTGCCATTATTGAAATGAAGGGTAAATCTGCCTTTGGTCTCAGAGTAAGAAATTGGAGTAAACCACATGAGCTTAGTTACATTAGGATTTAAAACTAGGTTTGAATGAGTGAGTCATGCTTCAATTGAAGAGAAAGAAGACTTGGCGATTGTATTTAATGGATAGTTTTGGCAGAGTAGATGATAACGGAGTCACTGGCATATTGAACTAAGGTTGAGTGCTTAGAAGCAGAAGAAAGTTTATTAATGAATATATTAAAGATAAGTGGTCCAAGAATAGACCCATGGGAAAACCCAACTGGTAGGGGAAGGAAAGGTGATGTGGTTTGATCCCACTTTACATTTTAGATCCTGTTAGCTAAGTAAGATTTGAACCACTGAAGAGTTGTGCTAGATACACTAAGGAAAGCAAGTGCAGAAATACATTTGGTGTGGAATACCCTATCAAATGGTTTAGAGATATTGATGAAGACCACTGAGACAAGATAACCATCATTCCTACCTTGTTGGACAGTGTTGCAGAAAGATACAAGTGTTGTGTCTATGCTGTGATTTGTAGAAAAAACATGCTGTGAGGAAGAAAGCAGGTTGTTGTTAAGTAAAACTTTAAGTAACTGGCAGTGAACACATTTCTCAACTATTTTAGAGAGAGAGAGAGAGAGAGAGAAGAGTATTGCTCTTGGTAAGAAGTTGGCATATTCAGTGGAGGTGCCACTTTATGAAGTGTTATAATGAAGGATTGTTTCCAAGTATCTGGGAATAGAGATTATTGAATCTGTTTATGTGGATTGAGACAATAGGTACTGCATTGGCAATACATGGCTAAGATTTTCTGCTGGAAGGTTATCAGGACAAGGTAGTGGGCTTCAAAACCTTTCTATACAATTTTTTGGTGGTTGAGAATAATGATCCGAGTGAAAATGTAAGTAGATATTGCTGCTGGTTGGAGTTGTAGATGAGAGGTTTATAGTGGAGATGTAGTGGGTGAGATTTACCACTGAATTCATCAAATATTGAGTTTTCAAGCAATGTTGAATTTTTTTTTTTGCTGTAAGTGGGTTAAGGCATGCTGGTTCACTGGGGTTAAGAAGTTCAGATGTTATCAAGAAACATTCTGAGATTTTGGATTGATGATAAGTGAAATATGCCAAAGCAGTAGGCAAAGTTTGGGAATAAAAATAAGCATCTCTGGAAAATTATAAGGATGTTCCCTGGAGAAAAGACTAAATTATATCCTTCCATTGTTAAAACTCAGTTTAGATAGAAAGTTTGCTGTTCTAAAGAAACTATTACATTAATCTTGCTAAGTTTTCCATGAGAAGCAATAAGGCCTTGTTTAAGCACTTAAGGTATTATGGTAAGGAAGGTATAGAAAATGTAAGATTCCATAGTTACTATCCCAGGCAACTTGTATAATATATTTGCTGAGAATTTTTTAAATACTCATGGAAAATCAGCCAGGCTGAAAAGATAGCATATGGTTGATCTAAAGCTGAGTGCCCCATTATAACTAAAAATATGACACAAGAGGTTTTAACTAAAGTAGAACTAAACTCTGCTGCTGTCCCTGAAAGGCTGAAGGTTTATTTTTAAATAATATTCTTAAGGATTTGCTGCCTTGTCCCTCACACTTATTCCAGCTGTCACTGAGTTCCTGTTTTGTACCATCAGTTTGGAAACAGGCAATTGTGATAGCAGTTCTGATATGCAATAATCCTATTTCACCTGCCAGTTTCAAACTAATTGGTTTAGCATTCATTTGGTTAAGTGTTATAAAAAGCTCCTCTGTAAATTATTGCTAACCAGTGCTAGGATGGGAGTGGATATTCATGGGTTCATTGAAGGCCACATTTATCAAACAAATCTAACATTTATTCAAATGTGAAATTGATCTAGGACTGTCTGTTGATGTTGTGCCTCTAGATTTCACCAAAGCATTCAATACTGCTCTGCATGGAATGATATTAGAAGCTAAGAGATCCCTAAACATTAATACATTTGTGATCAACTGGATTGACAATTAGTTAAGAGCAAGAAGTTGTAATGTTCACATTAGAAATTGCTTTTCAAGCATACAGATCCTTTTGGCACCACTGTTGTTTGGGTTATTTATTTCTTAATTCTTCAATAATCCATCAATTTTGGTGAGTAAATTCACTGATAACACCAAGACTGAGGCTATGGTCACCAACATCAATCATCAGAAATAGTTGCATGAATTTTTAGACATGGTGTTTGAATGGACTACTTCTAATGGGATGAGGTTTAATGCAGGAAAAGGTACAGTTTTTTCATTTTGGTAAAAGTAATCCTAACCTCCCTTTCAGATGCCCGGATCACATACCCTCATCAACACCTCCCCCCAAATCTCCCAAGAAGAAATCCTCACTTCTCAAGGCCAAGAGTATTCCTTCTATGGAGCCAGATAACATACCAGGCTGCCTACCGGCCAGCTTGTAAGAGGGCCTGTCAGCTCTCCTACAGACACTCCTCAGTATCAGCCTCAAAACAGGCTTTGTGCTAGAGGAATGGAGGACAACAGCAGCTACCCCCACAGAAAGGTGGGGCATGAATGGACTCATGTAATTATAGATCCATAGGTCTACCCAGTCTCATCTGTAAGTCTATGGAGAGGATCATTATGGAATTAATAAATAACGACATATGTTTTCTACAAACTATTGACCCAAACCAGTTCAGTTTTGTCAAGGACAGATTTGCCTCTTTAACCTACCTAACTTCTTCAAAAGGTTACTGAAGCAATAGGTGAGGGAAAATAAGTACAAATTGCATATCTAGACCTTGCAAAGGCATTTGACACCATCCCACACTTAAGTATTGCTGACAAACTCTCCCAGCTAAATGTTAATCTTTATGTAACTCATCGGATGGCTAATTTGCTCACAAATAGAATCCTGAAAATTAAGGTAAGCACCTCTACTTCCTCCAAAAGACCTGTCATTAGAAGTGTACAACAGGGTTCAGTGTTTAGGCCTGTTTAACATTTACTTCTTGGATAGCAACGCTAATATAAAGAGTATGCAGCTGACCAAGTCTGTAGATGACTATAAACTTAGTACTGTCATAAATTCTCCAGTGGAACTCAAGATCCTCGAAGAGAGACATTAACAAACAAATAGCTGGTGTCATAATCATGAACTCAAACTATAAGCTAGAAAATGTATAATAGTCGCCTTTGGAAAGCATGACATTGCCCGTAACTATCACATCAACAAAACACTCCTGAAAACCAATCTGGCAATTAAGAACCTGGGACCTATGTGGACAGCAAAGTGTCCTTTGATCACTATGTACCCACTACTGCAAAACTGTCATTTTACAATGTGTAGCTTATTAGTAAGGGTATGGTGTCAATGTCCAGGGATGTAATCATTCCACTGTATTCGGCACTTATTAAGCCAGTCATTGAGTATAATGCCTCCTTCAGTATGCATCTGTCCAAACACTTAATGCAACTTGAATGATCACAGTGCTTTCTCACCAAGAAAATCAAGGACCTAAATAAAAAAAATACTACACTAACCATCTCAAAGCCTTGTCCCTCTTCTCTGTATCATACACACTAATGAGAAGCAATCTCTGCCTTGCATACAGATCCTCAACAGACCCTATTTTCTCAGAGCTACTGTACACTTACAAGTCTAGTGGTGGCATAAATACCTGCTCCAGATACCTTAGTCTGTTCTACAACATAGTAGAACATATTGGAGAGATAGATATGTAACACAGAGAATGCCCATTCTTTGGAATCATCTGCCTCAGCACATAAAATAAAGTACTTCCCTTATTCTATACAAATTTAATCTAGAAAAATGGATGGGAAGTCACAAATTCACCCCAGGTTTAGCACCCTTGTCCTTTATGGCTGAGGTAACGTAAAATGCTCTGCTCAACTCTGGGTTATTTATACTTAAATTACAAGAGCTAAAACTTTCATGGGAATGTAGGGCTAGAGCAATAAAGATCTTCAAAGATCAACAGCCTATTAAGTACCCATGCACATATGAACCTATGATTCTAAATACCCCTATGCACTGTTTTATGGATTAATCCCAGAGAGTAAAGACTCTAGGGATTTGTGGATACTAACTGACTCAGATTTATAATTTGACAACCATATAAATAATGTATTACAGAAGGTTTATGGGTTAATGAAAGATATCTTGAAAACTATCAAAAATCAAGAGACTTCAGGGCTGCTTCCTCTTTATAAATAATTCATAAGACTTATTATAAAGTATTGCACATATTTTTGTATATACAGCCTATCTCAATTAAAGAAACCTGACAGCATGCAACACATCTTCTCTATAAAGATAGAGTTAAATATCATCATCGAGAAAGACTTAAGGAGTCCTGGATCTTTTCAGTTGGCTATAAAGTACTGAGAGGGGACTTGGTGCATGTTGATATACCAATGTCTTAAAAATGATATTCTAGCTGCAATACTAGGGATTGAATTTAGGTGTCATTCACTGGGGGATAAAGCTCTTTATGTCATTACCATTCGTAAAACAAGACCAAAGAATTGCTTTTTTATCACAGAGCAAGTGGACTGTGGACATTTCTTCCACTGTACATAAGACAGGATGATAATCTGAGTAGCTTTAAGAAACGTTTAGATAAGTCGTTTGATACTAGGGGATCTGACTCTGACTTTAACACTGGAGAAGCCTTTAATAGTTATAATGAGGCTCCGAGTTCAATTCCATTACAAGGAAACATTATGTGGGCATAACAATAATTAATGTAGCTAGCTGCATAAGTGAATCAGCCGTGGAGTTGACATGTGTACACTTAGAAATTTCATCTTACAGTTGTATGAGCTTTGCCTTTTTGAAGTTTCCAATGAGGGTTTTCTTGATTAGTGAGGAAGCTGAATGTTTTGAAGGTAAAGGCAAACAGGTTATGATCAGACTTTACTAATGAAGGACCACTAGGGGAGTAGGCAGGGGCCAGGTTTGTAAGGAACAAGTCAAGCTTAAAAGATGTTTCACTAGTCAGGGATTTGGGAGCTCATGTAGAGAGCAACTTAATCTTCAACCAACGTGTCCAAGGTAGTAAGAAAATTCTTCTACATTGCTCACCTTATAAGCAAGGGCATGGCATTTAGGACCAGAGAGGTCATAATTTCATTTTACTAGGTGCTCATCAGGCCCATCATAGACTATAATGCTCCCTTTGGTATGTGCCTGACCACACAGAAGCAGCAACTGGAATGTCCACAAAGGTTCCTTACAAAAATAATTTAGGGAGTAAAACAATGTCATATGTGGATTACCTCTTTACTCAAAATCATTCAGACTTAAGAGGTGATCTTTGCCTGGCATACAAGACATCAATGGACTCTATTTTGATGAATCATTTGCACATCCACAAAATAAACAACATCAGAACTACTAGACTAAAAGACCTAAAGTTTGCTTGCAACATCATTAGGACATGTTGGAGAGACATATATATTTCTCAGATGATTCCCATTTTCAGTAACAGCCTCTACATCCATGTGAAGCAGAGTTCCTCCCTATCCCTATTTAAGTGCAACTTGGACCAGTGGATGGGTAATCAGAAATTCACCCCTGATCTGGTTCCTATATCTCTGATGGACATAGGCAGTCAGTAAATCACCCCCTATAAATCAAATATAAATACAATGTGTGGGTCACATTTGGGTTGCATAGCTAGTCTTTTAAGGGCCCTACTGATCATTAGCCTGTTATACACATATGAATCTATAAGATTGTTTACTCCCCTGGTGAGGTTCAGAGTTAATCTGATCCAAAGCTTTTTGTTTACCTACTTTAAAAATTCTTAAGCATACCAAACATTGAAAGTGTAGATGCCCCACTCAATGGAAGGACAGTTGAATTAATCAAGAATTAAAGAGCCCTTGCTTGTAGGGATAACCTCAAAGAATGCTAAGAATTTATTGTGGTCATCATCTAGAGTCGCAGTGAGTGATCAATGGGAGGCCATGAGTTAGACATTTGATTTTCCTAAGGATAGACAAAGTTTAATACCCTCCTAAAATTCATAAGATATTTAATGGAAACAGAGGTAGCATTTAGATTTCAAAAATCACCCTGGTGATAAGAACATGTCAAGATTAAGTAAAATACAGAAAAGACTTGCTTTTCTAATTAGATCTTTGAGATCTAACAGCAAACTCTCATAATCACAGATGCTGAAAGAAATAGTAATGCACTGTGTTATTTATATTGGAACACGCAAAAAAACAGAAATTGTGAATATAATATATTGTCAATAGACAATGGAATAATCGCCCTACTCCAAGACATAGCAAGTGTGCTTAGAGAACATGTTATGTAAGTTACAGTAAGGAAATAAGTCAGACTGCACTAGAAACAAGAGTAGACATTTTTTTATATAACTATAGACATACTAACTGCTGCCACAAGTCAAACTGAAAACTTAAGTTCTATAGGACAAAACTATATACAGAGTAGTTTTCACACAGAATCAAAGAAACCTAACTAATGCTTTATTGGTCATGTTAAAAAAAATGTTAGGATGTGGTGCTGTGCCTCGCCAATAGCAATAATCTTAAGACCTCCCAGTTCAACAAAAAAATGGGGGACAAATTAGACCAAAACGGGATTACATCCAACAAGCAGATAGTATTCTATATGAAATTATGGCGAGGGTCATAATGCAGCTTATCGAAAATGACAGGGGGAAAGTACTTTTGTTACATGTGGAATAGTATGGGTTTATTAAGGAAGATCTTACTGCCTCAATTTTGTGGCATTCTTTGGAGGGATAACATTAGATCCTGATGAACTGCAAACAGTACCTACCACTTATTCTGATCCTGCTAAGGCATTTAACATTATTTCCCATAAAAGAGTAACTGAGAAATTATAAACATTTAATTTCAATCCATATGTAATTCAGTGGGTAAAACAATGGTTAATTAGCAAGACACAACTTGTCAGTGTTGTATTTATCCAAACAAGGATTACCAGTGGTATTCCACATGGCTCAGTAATGGTTCTACTTCATGACTATTTTTATTATACGTAAAAGCAGAAAATGAGGCATGGATATTGTAAATAAGTATGATTACCTCTGCAAAATGGATAATATAATTACTTTAAAAAGTGAATGATAATGTTCTCCAGAATGGTTTACAAGAAAATTATACTTGCAACAGTAGTAACAAACTCACCTTTAATGCCAGTAAATATAGCATTGTGAGACTTGGCAAAAAGGTACTAAATTATGATCACAAAATAGTAAGTCAAATTATAGAAAGGACACTATCATTAAAGATATAGGGACAATAGCAGATGACAAAAGCACATTTGTAGTCTATTGGAAAGGTGTATCTAGTTACTGTAAGCAGATTATTTTATTACTTTATACCTCTCTGATCCTACTTGAACATAGAACTGAAGTTTGTAACCTTCAATCAAGCTAACGAAGCCCTTGAAAGGGTATATATTTCCCTACTAGAAAAAAATTGTAGGGTTGAAAATCTTGAACTATTAAGAACAGCTTTGGAAAATGTCTTTATATTTTGTTTCTTATAGGTTACATACAGCTGACAACTGCCTGGTCTATAATGTCATATTAGATACAGTTCAGTCTGAATGTACTAATATCAGGTCAACTAAACTAATACTAAAATAAGTAGCAGTAATGGTAAAAAGTAATGGCTACATTAAAAAATACATTCCATCGTTATGGAATAAGCTCCTTCAAGTCAATTCTTAATTTCTTTCAAAAATAATCTAGGCATGCGTATGAAAAGTACAAGTGAACAGTGTGTGGTTAGTCAAGACTGTTGAAGATCAGTAACTTGTAAACCTAAAAATGGAACTCAGGAACCAACTACATGACCTGCTGTGGGTAAGACAGAATGAAAGTAAGATCATGGCTATCATTCTCAGATCCACACGAATGTAATTAAGGAGGAGGATGGCGGTATAGCACAGAATGTATTAACAGGAAATGAGGGAGGAAGAGATGCAAATAAAAATGCAATCCCAAATCATACAATAAGTCAATATGCCTTTAGAGTCTAGCAGGAAAAAGACATTGAATATTAGAATGAGAAATATGTGGTGGCTCACATCTTACTCAGCGCTGATTCTGGTTTGTTATCTGGCCATCCAAAAGGACAAAGGTTCCCTTTAGCAGTGATCTGATACCCATATTTATCATAAGGGTAATAGTAAATAAGGAAGTGGCTTGGTTATTTCTAAGACAGGTATGCAAGAAGTATATAGGCACTCTTTCACTCATAAGTGTGAGATTTCTCAATTTACAGAGCATGGATAAAATGGATTCTGCATCCTGACAAACCCCCAGCAATACACATACTGCAGTAAAATACTGAACATAGGTGTGCATTCTTTAACTATATGCTAGAAATCAAGCAGGTGGTTTTGTTTTCAGACAGAATTTAACTGTGTGAATGCCAAAAATATTGCAGGATTACACTTTGTCCAAATGTTTCATAGAACTCAGAAATACACATGCTCAGTGTCTCTGTTAAGCTCACATATGTTTCCTTCCCTTGTCTTCTAAATAATATTATTTAGTACTGGAGCTATGCTGCATATTTTTGCTGCTGCTTGATGTCAAATTTGCAAACATAATAGTTGAAGATAACAGAAATGGTCTAATTGTTAGTGGGATTTCATAGTTTCCTAGCGTTTTATATGTGTATGTGTGCATGTGTGCATGTGTGTGTGTGTGTGTGTGTGTGTGTGTGTGTGTGTGTGTGTGTGTGTGTGTGTGTGTGTGTGTATGTATCCGTGTATGTGATGTGAGTGTTATATATGTATGCTTGACTCCATTTTCTGTTTTATCAGTTTCTTTGTTTCACTGAATCTGCCATATCTATAACAGTCTGCTCTTAGAACAGTGATGATAAGGAAGCTTCTCCTTATCTTCACCATGCTGTGCAATGTGCAATTTCAGCATTAGTGCAGTTAGAGATGCAAGTGTATGGCAGCATAGCATATCATTGCCCCCTGCAAGAAAAAAAGGTTTTTTGTTTTGTTTTATTTTCAGTGGGTCATAGTTTGACTGTTCCCTTGTGTTAAAAGTTTATCACGAATATATACATATTATATATATATATATATATATATATATATATATATATATATATATATATATATATATATATATATATCAGATTTCATCGAATTTCAAAACAGCAAGACCAAATCATCGAAAACAAATCATCGAAAACTCATAACATCGAATCTCAAATCATTGAAAACTATAAATAACATCCCACAGAATTTTTACTACGTTTATGCAGGGGGGTAAGCCCCCCTGCACCCCCATGTGGGGGCTCCACCCCGCACATCCCCGTACATTAAATATACCAACTCCAAGGTCGCACTACAGTGGGAGAAAAAGGTAATTTCCTAACCCCACTGTAGTGCGACCTTGGAGTTGGTATATTTAATTTCCGGAGTGTGTGGGGAGCCCCATTGGGTGCAGGGGCTTGCCCCCCTGCATAAATGTAGCAAACAGTGTCTGGGATGTTATTTCTAGTTGCTTTGCATTTTTCAATGATTTGAGATTTAATGTTATGAGTTTTTGATGATTTGAGTTTTCAATGATTTGGTCTCACTGTTTTGAAATTCGATGAAATGAGCTTTCGATGATATGAAGTGAAACTATATATATATATATATATATATATATATATATATATATATATATATATACACACACACACACACACACACACACACACACACATTTACTTTGCTAGAAATGTACATTTTAAGATAATAATGATCTTTGTTGCAACTAATCTTAAAACATACTGTGTTCTTGACCTGTAACACTGGTATTCTAAGAGATCTCACTATCAACTACCATAAGTCTATACAGAAGCCACTGACAGAAAAAAACAAATAAATAACTGTCTACCGTCATCCAATATGCAGATGACTCTACTATCATTAGCATAGCCAAGTCCACTTCTGAACTACTTACACTCACCAAAAATGCCTTCAACTCCACCAAAACCTGGATGTATAATAGCCATTTAGCCCTAAACACTAAAAAAACCAAACTCATGTTATTCACTCCCATAAAAAACACACTCCAACCCAAAAATGAATTTGTCATTAACTCTCTCAACAACACTTTCATCACAGTAGTCCATTATTCTAAACTTTTAAGCATCATCATAGATGAAAACCTAACTTTTGACCAGCACATAAACACAAATATCAAAAAAGCTCATTAAAAATTAGGCCTCATTTACAGGCAATAACACTTCCTCACCTATGCAGCAAGACTATCCCTGGCCTCTTCCTTTCTACTACCATCCTTGCTCTATGGTGCACCTCTCTTTACTAACATATTATCCTCTCTTAAATCTTAGCTAGATTCAAGCTACAACAAAATTATTAAATTTGTAAGCACCGCCAAACACTCCTCTCAGCACTGTCACTCCAGCGTCTAAACTGGCTACAGCTTCCCCAACATCTAACATTCCTGCAACTAACCATAGCTCATAAGCTAATATACAAGCCATCTAGCTACCCTGCCCTCTCCTCTCTCTTCACCATGTATCACCCAAATAGACCTCTGTGATTGGTCAATCAGATGCTCCTAAATGTAGCAAAACCTAACCTCTCTGCCAGTCAAATGCGCTACCCATACACCATCGCCAAACTACGGAATGCTCTCCCTCTATCTATTAGGACCACCAGCAACCCTGAATACTTCAAGACATCATTGAAACAATACCTAATCTCCCATTGGAAATGTATTTGTACCAGCACCAGCCATAATAAAACCCCAAACTCTTAGTCTGCCTACTTCTCCCTCCCCTCCCCTCCTTCCCTCCTATTTAACTTGTCATCCTGACTCCTCACTTATATTTTCAATGCTTTCACTTACTTGCCTATTATGGCTCCCATAGTCTTACTAAATATATCTTTAGTACAGAACCCTACTGCCTTATAGTCGATGATCTAATACCTTTTACTCTCAGCCTAATTAACTGCTACTCTCCATATTCTACATCACCAGTTACACTCATGTTGGTATTGTATGTTTAAACTAATTTTATTGTTACACACTGAAATTATGGGTGTGCAGTTAAAGCCTCCCCCCATGCAGAGGTTCATATGCACTTACATAAAAGATCACACAACTATGGAGAAAAGGAAAGTACCCAGCAACAGTGAAAAACTACAGTGATATCATGGTACGGTGAACAAATAAAACAACATTCAGGAACAGTAAATTCAGAAAAGAGAGACTAGGTAGACTGTATTAAACAGGATACATGAATGGTAGATCTCCTATTTCCACAACCTTATCAGTTAGACATAAGTGTGTTCTATGTCTGGTTAGTGTCTCCTCCAGGAAAGTGTGGGTATTAGAAGTGCCCCAAGGGAATATCCAGGAGGAGAAGATGATGTTCATATCGCTTTTACTGGTCACAGGTCACCTGTTGAAAACCTCTGGAAACAGATCCTGCTCAACTTACCACTTTAGAAACACAATCTGAAAACTAGCAGCCTTGTTGCAAATAAGATAATATTGCTAACATCTATATACAAAGATCAACGGAATTGTAAGATCTTACTCTCTTAGTTCTGTATGAGTTCAGAAAGGTTAGTTATGATATTTGAAGGTGACCTAAGATGTGTGTGAAAGGGAAGCACAGAATATATATTTTCTTTTCTTAGGAGGATGACATAACAGTTAAGGTGTTTACCTTACAGATACAAGGTGCAGTGTTTGATTCTCACTTGGGTTGATTGGCTAGGCTTAAAATGGCTCACAAGGGTAGATAGCCTAGTACTAATTTATGAACCTTTGAACCTACAATACATTGTTATAATGTTCCTAAGGTGTGAGGTGCACTTTATTTTCTTAATAATTACAGTAAAAACAAAAAGCAAATATACATATTAGCTTCCAAAATGGATAGCTTTAAATGATAAAAAGATCACACAGACATAACATTCAGTAAAATTCCAAGAAAGATCCAGCTAAGCTAGAATCTTCACTGTGTAATACCTGAAATTTCTTATATTGGAAAACCATGGGATATACTCAAATGACCCCTTAAGGACATAACAGTGTTGCAGTTACATGGCTTCTGAATTCCCATGACTTTTCAATTTTTAAATCTTTACCAGTGCATTTAGGCCAGCAAAGACAAGCCCTTCTAGCTGTAGACATACTACGTTTCACCCTTTTGCTGAGATCATCAGTACAGTGTAAGTGGATTGTTTGTCAATGCTTTCCAAACCTCAGAGTTCAAGACCAGACCTAATGTCCATAAACATTAAGAAGCCTGTAAACTATCCCAATTAACATTGAAACCAATGGATACAAAGGTCACCCAGATGAACCATTTAATAAATACCATAAAATTTCTGTAGTGTAGACCTATTGGGTATACATATGGTAAAACATGGCATCCCACCAAATCTTAACTCCAGTCAGTGAAGTACATTTCAGGTTTTGCACTTATTTCCATAGAATAACACTAGATTGTTAACATTTGTGTTCCTTCTTATAAACTGCACAGCTGTAGACAATACAGAAAAGTGCTACAGTACCAAATGTTCTTTCTAAGAATTATTTTAAAATACTGAATGTATAAGCATAATAGAAAATGTCACAGCTACATTTGTACCTCCTGTCAATATCAGCACTACTGTCAGAGAATTGCAATTAGGTTCAACGTAATACTTATCAACACATAACATTTCTAAATTGTTAAAATATAGGTTCTGTGTAATAAAGTACAAAGCAAAATGTCACACTTTCAATCATATAAGCATTAAAATGTCAAATAACAGAAAAAGACACACTAAACACATATACAGCCGCATGCAAATTCACAACCAGCTATATATAAGTACACAGAAACACACAGAGACACACATGGGCATAGCACACACATGCTCACATAACATAGGAGCACACACACAATCATCTATAAAAGCACACACATGTATATACATATAAAGGAAAAAACAAACAATAAAAATATTTCAAAAAAATACTAAAATAAACATTAATGTGCACAAGTTCATATACTTAGACCTCTAACAATGATAAAAAACAAATAGCGCCACAAAAATACTGCCACTTTAAACAAAGTACAAAACCTCATCCCATTAAGAACATTTTTGGAAAATGGCAATGTACATAAGAAATACACTGAAATAGTGCATAATTGGAATATGTATAGATTGTAGTAAATTAAATATACAGTAGTGATGACTATGGGAACATGGTTTATGACTCTTGGCTTCACTACTTCTCAACACACACATGCATGCACGTGCATACACACACACACACACACACACACACACACACACACACACACACACACACACACACACACACACACACACATATGTGTAAATGTGTACTTGAGTTTAGTGTGTGTGGTGTGAGACAATGCATATGTATATACATATGTTTGCACTTGCTGTTATCAAATGTTTTTTTTAGTCAATTAACAGAATATCAACCAAAATAGATTGAAACGCAGATGAGTGACTACAACAGAGCAAGGAAAATGGTTCTGCCCCCCATGAAGAAAAGATGTTAAAGCCCATTTGAGAGTTTCTGCTCTGTTTGAGTGAGTCTCAGTGTTTTTGTTTTATATTGTACAAACACATTTGCTTATAGGAACACAAAGCAGATACATGCATAAATATAATACATACCATAAAGAAAGAAACTGATACACCTGCATTGTTTGGAGTCTGTTTAATATTGAGTGAGTAAAGAGATAACCTGTTTACAATAAGCCAATCATCTAGACATTCACTGCCAAATGAGAAAGGACAACTTTCTTTTGCGCTTCCAATGTGACTTCATGCTATGTCACATTATCATTGCATCTTAACTCCTTTTCTCCTTGCTAATATATGTCTTTGTCCATGGCAATTTTGGGAAATACTCTTAAATGATTGTTTTCGATACTCTTGCTGAGGGTTCATATTCACAGACGTCTCTGTTGCAAGACAACAAAATAGCTTAAACATGTGAAGTGTTCATTTAAAATAGTTGATCTGCCTTTATTTTTTCTTATTTTTCCTTGTATCATTTGCATGACTGGCAGTGGTCAATAACACTGAACTGCACTGCACTGCCCAAGGTGAAAAATTACAAATTTTATTGGGACTGCCATCAACGGCACAATGAAGACTAACATTGTTGCACTTTCCTCAGTGGTGTGAACATTACTGAGTGAAGAAATGCAAATTGTCACACTCCTACCTGTGTGGCATAATGTGTAAACGTATTGAGCTTAGAATACTTGGGTTGATGTGAAAAACTCAAGTAAGGTCAATACTGACTAAAAGTGACAGATAAGTTATCTGAAATTATGTAAATATTAATTGTGTGTGCTGTGTGAGCAATGAAAGCATTTCTGCTACTCCCTGTGCCCTTCTGCATTCCCATGACATTAGCTAAAGTCCTGATATTTTAACACATACATGCAGCAGTGAGATGTGAGATGGCTAAATGTGTCACTGTAATGCAGTACTAGCTGTGCTCATTGCTACTTATAGAGTGACTGCCATTTTTAATTTCTCCAAGTCTTTTGAGTTTCTAATACCATGACAGGAATGGACCCTATTACTAAGTCAAAGTACGATTAAAGTTCATGAAATTAGTATTGTTTCACTATTTGATGTTAGCCAAAAGTGTTCTTCGCAGCACCCACAATGTGCCCAGTAATGATTCCCTTTGCAATTCGTATGGTGTTACATGAATTGGTAACATATCTAAATATGATTGTAAATTCTTTTTTATAAGACCAGTTACTCCTACTACTATTAGTATTGTCTGGGTATCTTTCTTCCACATGGCTCTCGTTTCTGCCTGCAGATTGAGGCATTTTATGACTTTGTGTCTCTCTGTACACAAAACACTGTAGTCACTAGGTGTGGCGATTTCAATGATCAATGCTACTTTTGTCTTCTTTTCTTGGACCACTATATCCGGTTTTCTAGCATCTATCTTTTGGACTGTTGGTATTGGGTGATCCCATGTGATGTAAAGTTCATAATTTTCTATGATTCTCTGTGGCTTATATTTCCAGTGTTTTTCAGCCACTTCGATACCATAATGTTTGCACAATCTCCAGTGTAACAATCTCACCACATTATTATACTTTTCAGTATACAGTCCCTCTGCCGTTAGAGAGTCATAACCAGCAATAAGGTGTGTGACTGTTTACAATTTGGTTCCACAAAACCTACATATGTCTATTTCTCCCACATGTTCAATGGACTTAGTAAACCAGCATGTACGTAGCCCACTATCTTGGGCTGCCAATATTTACCTTTCATTTCTTGTTGTAAATTCACCTCTCCTTAACCATTCCTGCGTTCGTTCTTGATCAACATGAGACTCTTCCAGAAGTTTTCTATACTTGCAACTATATTTATGTTTTTTCCACATTTTTGCCTTCTCATCTGATCATTCACCTTATATTCTTTCTTTTGTTTTATCCACTTCTGGTTTGATTTCCATTCCTGTTTGATGTCGATATGCTTCTGATAAATTAAGCAGAAATGTCATCTTAGATTTATTCTCCTGGTTCATTTCATGTGTCTTCAAGTTGTTATTCCCCCAAAATGGTTTGAATGCTTCCGACAAATATTGCCTTCTGCATTTGCATGCCACTTGGCAGCATGGCATTCAGTTTCATGGCTTAAGGAAAAAGGTGAAAAATTAAGTTTAGGCTGCCTTAGGTAGCACAAACTAGTCTGGCAGCATTACGTTACCATCACCACTCTGGATATTACTCAAGGAAGGAAATACACATGACAGGTAACTTTTTCTGTTCCACAAGGTGTAAGTGCAGTGAGCTTACAGATAAAGGACATCTGATGCATGGTTTGAATCTACTTAAAATGCAGTTTTTACAGACAGTTGTCTGAATAAGTATTTCAGCACATTTTCTGATACCATTGAGTTGTTTAAAAATTAATTGTCACTATTGCTAACAACATGAGATCGTTTTAATTATGTCTGAAAATGTGTTCCACAAAGTACATGTCTAATATTGCAAGGAGATGTGAGAAAGAAGAATTAATGTCTTCTCCATTTGCTCTCCACTCATCAGTCTGCAAACATGGTTCACTGCCTAAAGAAAAAAGTGAAAATTTAGTTTAAGCTGGCTTAGGTAGTACAAACATACTTGGCAATGGTACACTTTCCTCAGCACTCTGGACAGTACTGAGAGGAGAAATTCTACCTGTTGTAGAACTATTTGGGGGACAATATGTAACTGCAGTGACTTTAGATAAAGAATACATCTGATTAAGTGTTCCAATCCAGCTACAAGATACTTTGTGCAAAGGGTGCAAGAAGGTCATTTCTCACAACTTTTGATTAGGACTGTAACACTAAAGAAAAATGATAATGTTAAACGTTTTTCTTGCAAGCAATTTATCAGTAATCTTTGCTAATTAAGCTTTTCTTTGTAGTATATACAAGGGAGCCCGCAGGATTTTTTGCAGAGCCCCCCACTCCCATCCATGCAGCCCCACACGCAGCCATTTCAGTGTCCCATTACTTGGCTATTTCTCCCCAGTTGTCATACACACTATTTAAAACTCTATGTGCATACTGTTTTATGCTTTACTTCTACGATATTACAGATTTCGATTTAATTTACAAATTTTATAGCACAAACACTGATAGACATTTGCTAAATAAAGTAATAGTCTTACAATGAAAACAGACTTGGCATTAAAACTTTTCTACATTTGAAAGTCACATTAACTGAAACAGCATTGAAACCCACATTCAGAGAAAATGCATCTGGCCATTGGCAGGTTAAGTTTACCTTTGGCTGTTTTCAAATCATTGGCCCCTTGCACACATTTTAGGACCATTCAAAAGTTCTTTAATACAGTCAGGAAGGTGAATCAATTCTAATATATAATAATTGAATTATATCCCTTGTCAGCACCACTTGATAGAGTGTATTTTAAATTTATAGTTTTGAACATTTTGCCAGTAAGCAATGAAATAAAACATATGAGCCAATAATGACAAACTGCCCAATTTCATTTCAACCATAAAAGGCCACTTAAACGTCTGTCATTACAATCCACCAGTATCAGTCAATATGCACAATCTCTGCAGAAGTAAAAGTCATCTAAATAATTCCACATTAAAGAGATCTGCAACTAATGAAGAGGTTGTTGTTAGAAAACAACTTTATATTTCAGTGTTTCATCTACAACTTCAGTGCCTTCTGCCCCTGAAGAATAAATTGCCTCTGTTACATAAAAAATGGTAAGCTGCTATATTCCAGCAGGGAATGGGTGGCAAGCTGAAAAGCAAGTTACTAGGCATGTCATCCAAAGGAGGACATGTTCAGGTCTGCAGCATCCCACCCCCTTAAAATACAAATCTGCATGCTGTGGGAGCAGAAACTATAGCCCTCTGCATCAAGATGCAAGTATGCTACCTGCTGTGCTACTAAAGCTGCTGTAAAATTCTATACGACAACAGTGATGCCATTTGCTGAACAAAACAGTTGTACATTTTAAGCAGACTTAGCATGAGCAGCAGTAAACTTCTCATCCCTTGAAGCACTTGAAAATAAATTCCACCTGCTAACTCTAACTAGGGTGTTTCACTTTTTCTTACACACACACACACACACACACACACACACACACACACACACACACACACACACACACACACACACACACACACACACACACACACACACACACACACACCTCAGCATTTCAGTGCAAGAAATCTGGACAAAGCCTAAAATAAATAGGGACAGATTATAAATATTTCTGTCATGAACTTAGAAAATTGCTAGAACAATAGGATTTGTGTTAGTATGCAGTTTTCTAAAGGATATGATGTCTAAAACTTAAATGTCTGTCTTTATTTAGCAACTCCAATCCTTTTTAGGAGAAATATGGGACAAAAATCTGGACATTCTGCAAAAACCCTGGACAGCTGAGGGGTATGCTACCTCCCTCTTATACATACATGCACACACACTCACAAAGGCCCCAAACTAGGGACATATTTAGAAAGTAGCTAGAACAGAATTTGTGCTAATAACCTTCAGAAAATGCATTCTAAGTCTGAAACTCCAATGCATGTCATTATTTAGTAACTTTAATCCTTAGCTCATCTCAGTGATTTGTCAAAAACAGAATTTTTATGAGGAACAGACTAAATATATAAGGCAAAAATCTAGACATTCTATGAAAATCTGTACAGTTGAGAGGTATGAGTCACACACACGTACACCCCCTACCTCCTTAGAAAGTGGCTAGAACAAGTTTTTTATTACTATGCATTTTCTGAAATATATGAAGTCTAAAGCACAAATGTCTGCCATTATTTTCTGACTTCAGTCCTCAATGATTTTCTAGAAAAACACAATTTTATGAGAAACAAACTGAAAATATGAGACAGAAATCTAGATAATTGTGAGCCGAGGTCATACCTCTCAACCTCTTACAGCAAAAAATCTGGACAAAGCTTAAAATGACGGGGGGACAAATAGGGACGGATTTTAAATATTGCCCTTACAAACTTAGAAAGTTGGTAGAATAATAGGTTTTGCATTAGCATGAATTTTCGGAAGGATGTGGCATCTAAAGTCAAATGTCTGTCATTATTTAATGACTTCAATCTAAGGCTATGTGCCAGAAAGGGACAGATTTTAGGAGGAACACACCAAAAATATGAGGCACAGATCTGGGCATTCTGTGATAACCTGAACAATTGAGAGGTATGGTCAAGGTATGAACCCCCGCATCCCTTACTCACACTCATACCTCCTTCTTACTTACATATACGTGCACGCGCACACACACACACACACACACACACACACACACACACACACACACACACACACACACACACACATCTCTACCTACTTCTTACAAAAACGCATACACACCCCTACCTACTTCTTACATAAACGCATACACACCCCTACCTACGTCTTACATAAACACATGTACACCTCTACCTACTTCTTACATACACACACCCTTACCTATTTCTTACACACACACACACACACACACACACACACACACACACACACACACACACACACACACATACACCTCTTAAACACTTAAAACACACAAGCACACACCTACCTTTCACTTGTACATTTGTACGTACCGTAGTCCAAACGTCTCCTGAAATTTAAATTCCACGCGGAAGATAAAAACGTAATCCATCGGTTGCACAGATGGACAAGACGTAAATAAGTCGCAAACACCTGCTCCATCTGTGCGACTGTACATAAAGGGCATTCTTAAAGAAAAATGCCCTTAAAAAAAAAACGAAAATTAATCTCCTGGCCAGACAGTTCCGGGGGGGGGGTGCAAGTGCACCCCCCCTGCACCTGCACCTGAGCATATATCATTAATTTTCACATACAACCTCAAGCTAATGTTTGTCCAATTTCCTAGACATGACAATGATGACATTTAATATTAAATTCACTTACATGTGTATGATGGGCACAATACTTTTGCTATAATCGTTACTCATCATATATCCCAGCTATGTGTTGAGGACAATGTCTTGTGAAGTATGAATGTAAGTAACAAACCAACCTGTATTAATCAGCACATTCATTGGCATCCATCTGAAATATATTTATAAACAGAAATACTAACTTTTACAGGGGTTGCATTCCCAGAAATAATTAAAACCACACAAATGCAAACCTCTCTGAAGTGTATTACTATGTCCCATTGGTTAGATTGCTAGTTGCTACAAAAATATTCTAATATTGTGTAGGCCCCAACATGACAATATGTCAGAATTCTTCTTTATCCTTTCAAACTTTCTTAAAAGCCATGCCATAAAGGATTCTATTGTTGAACATTGGAATCTGTGTTAAAAGGTTGAGCACCACACAAAGCAAAGCTCAATGCCATGTTTCACAGCTTTCCTGCTATGTGATGTCAGTAGTGCCAATGCGTCTGCCAATGAATCCATCTACTTTCAATTTTGCAAATGCAGTTGGTGAGGCTATGCATCTTTGCACAACACCAGTAGCATGAGATATACACTGGGTGCCGATTCGGACATCTTTTGTTAGCCTGGCTTTTGCAGACATGGCTGCTGAGGAAGAGAATGGTTCTACATTTCGAACACAAATGTGGGGTGTTCGGGTGTCTAGGATATTTGTGGCACTCCTCATGAAGGGCTACAGCAATAGGCTGCTGCAGGAGAATTATACTGGGTCTCAGTATAAAGCTGATGCTTAGAATAGCTTACCCAAGGCTGTCTCCAGTGCAACAGGTAATGCATGTATTGAGGAACAATGTCATCACCACTATAGTGACCCTAAGAAGCACAAGCAAGACATCCTAAGCTGACGGGAGGCTGAAATTAAGATGAGGAGCACCCTAAAGTTGTGTAAGTATACTGACCTATAACCTTTAGCTAGCCAATTCAGGTTCTCATTATGATTTTCTTTTATACTTATAATTTCCTTTATTTTTGTACTATACAGCAGCAGAGGAGATATCTGCAAAAATGAGGCACACCAGGAGAGATTAAGTTGCCTCTTAGAGGCACAAGGTATGACTCAGGTACAAATTCAAGCCATCATTTTATTTTCATTCCCTCATGCACTCAAATCATGAGCAGGCATACCTCAATCTCCACCTCAGGCATGTATACCTTTCCTAATAACTCTTGTTGCCTGAATCAGGCAATGAGAACACCAGCTTAACTGTGTGGAGTTCAGTACTCAGAAACGGCAATTACTTTTTATTACTGGATAAGTATTTATAAAATATTCACAGCAATTATGTCAGGAAGACTTAAGTTATGGTAATTGCTATTATTACATCAGAATGCATATTTCCTATCCATTGGGGAAATAAAGGCTGCTGCTTTTTATAACATAGCACTGAGATTTGTTTATTTTATGACACATAAAAACTTTCCATTATATATGGATGCGGCAAAGGTGTACAATAGCAAATTATCGAAACGGTTTATGTATTACCAAACCAAGTGTGTTTGTGTGTTTGAAGGTTATTTAAAAAAATAGTACTGTGACATGACATGTATCTAATTATCTCATATGTTTAACTCCTCCCATCATTTCTCTCTTTTTGGTGGGGGGGGGTTATAATTTATTATCAATACCATTTGCATAACTTACTGCTGAAAATGTAATGACCAACAGCACTGACCACTGCAGATTGACCTGCCATACCTCCACAGATGGCAGCACTGACACCCAGCACTTTGGGGTCATAACCCATCAGTGTTGCCTCCACAATTCCTGCGCTACCTGCTCTAACTGCATGATACTTCTGCTCCTGTCTGCTGGTGCAGTGGTACCCTCCAGGAGCAGTGGTATTGGAGGTGATGATTTTGTAACCCAGCAGGAACCAACAGGGCTAGTGGAAGATATAATGGAGATGGGCCTCAGTGCACATATTAGCAGGGTTGAAAAGGTTCTGTATTGTATTGCAAAGACAATGCCATGTCCAATGCAGACCCAGGGAGCTGATGCAGAAGACAGTGATGAGAGTTCTGAGGGTAAGAACTAGATTCTCACTATTCTCAACATGGACATGGGTGTGCCTCTGACGTCCCCTACTTATCCTCAATCATAGTGTTCCCTAACCTTTTGTCTCCATCACTATCCCTGTCTGTCTTGGATGTCCTGTATATCTGTGCATGCTTCCTAACCTACTCTACTTACCTGACCCAGTCATTGCTAAGCAACTTTCCTAACATTCCGCTCTCTCTCTCCCCAAAAAAAAAAAATTCTGTCCCATACATAGCTCTCCACTTCAACTATGTGTCATCTTTTCACAACTGATTTGGTTCATTTGGACATACAACATTAATCTGTTTTTGCCACTTATCACTAGTGTAGTGACGCCGCAGTGTCATGAAACTGTTTGTACAATTGTACATTTACATTGTGAAGAACTGGATAACTATTGTGCTTACCCATGACCATCCTGCAAATTCCTGTATTCTTTCCCCTGTGTTCTACCTCTACTTGCCATCCCAGTTTTCACTACTGTCTTATTCTCCCTTCTTTTCACATTTAATCTGGTCAAACAATGAGTCAAAAAGCAATGCACATGACCAGAAATGGCCCCTGGCAAAGCCTTCACTTTATGTTCTCAGCATTTGCCCATAGCTTGACATAGCACAGCAATGCTGAGTGAGTGAACACCATTTAACTTCTTATTGCAAAAGCTGAAGATTTTAATTTGATCTGCAGTGGCCCAGTTACTTTCAGGCAAATGTGCTTATATCTGCTGTGCTATGGGAATACAGAGTAATGTGATACAGTCAATGGAGCACTTCTTAGGCTGTTGCATTTGCTAAAATACGTGTCCCTATCTGCATGTAGAGATAATTGCCTTGTTTGTAGCATAATGTTTATGTATAGTGTCATGGATTTGATTACAGCTGTATATCAATTTACTACATGTTGAGATTTTACATTCCTGTCATCTATCTAACTGTAAATGTCTGTATTTCTCTCCCTATAAAGCATTTCCTTAACAGAACATTGGAATAGTGCAGCAGGACATCTTTTTCAAAAACACTGCAGCCTGAACAGGGAAACTTATTAAGTCAACCTTATGGTTACCTATTCATGTTTATTACACTCTGTTACCCCTTTTTGTACCTATAGCAAGGACTTTATTGAACAGAGCATGACATATTAATGATGATTTAATAAGTAAGAGTAAAACATCATACAGGTGTTCCTACATGTCCCACTAAACATATTGCCACTATTCCTGTTTGCATCTGCTCTGTCTCTCACTGTTTACCCTTCCTGCTTCAGTAAGTTGTCACTGTGTTTCAATTGTGTTATTTTAATATTGCAAGGAAGTAGTTCCTTTGTGGTGTGATGAGCTAGTGCTCACATGTGTCGAAAGATTTCTGAATAACTTCAAGGGTTCTAATCCAGCTATTAGCTGAGTGTTATTGCTTGTTTCTGGTACATTTATGTGTACCTGTTGACTACATATTGTTATGAGCTATCATTATCCTTCTTCTGTCATAATCTACTTTGTCCCAGCCTCCATCTCATACTGTCAATGTAGCTTCACCCTTCTGTATCATTAATCTTCTACCTCTGCATTTGCACAATGCCTGGCACCTGGCAACAAATGCAACTGAGGCTAAATGGAAGTACACAGCTTATGGCAATAGCTTGGGATTTTATTGACTTCATCCGCATTACTCTGTCACACTTCACACCTCTGTGCTTACCTATGTTTAGTCAGTTTAATATACTTTTTAGCAAGATGAAGAGTTAGATGTACAGATTACAGTGGTCCATAGGGTAATGTAGATGAATACATACATTCACATTTGCTAAAATCTGCTGTCAGACAGTAAATATCAGAATTATGATTTCCTATGTAGTGTGCTTAGATAATACTCATGTGTAAATGTTTTTCTTAGTATGCTGTAAATGTACGAATACATATGGACAAAAATATTTCTGGATATGTTGTCTGACTCCTGTGGATGTAATCATTTTTGTTTTACTTACATCATTATCCTGCTGCTATATTAATGTGACTGATACATGTTGTAAAGACTGTCTTGTACAGATCTTTGCATGGACACTGGCACAGAGCAACATACAGTACTGCTAATTCACATTCTAAGTTCAACACTTCAAGATATGATTACAAATGTGCTAACATTTTGCTATCAGCCATGCAATCTGGCTTAGCAGCACTGTGCTCAGAGTAGAACAAAATAAAGAAAATGAAATAATTACAGTTTTATGTTGTACAATGTATGGCTGTATTACTTTTGTCAACAGGTGATCTTGATTTCAGAATGATGTTGACTCAATTAAGTCATTTAAAGTATGTCTGGTCTAGAGTATTTATACCTGCAACTGTGTTGCAAGCTTGGTTAAACTGTTCTTACCACATCCATCACTGTTATTCTGTACTACACTACTCCCATGTTTGTCTTGCTAATGCACATAGTGCAAGTATGAGACAACACAAGTGCCTAATCATCCCAACATGAAATCACAGGAATGTTTGACTGATAACCCACTAGTGTACAACAGTCGATGTGTATGTCACCCCATAATATAGAACATGTCAATGTCCCTCAAAGTAATGTAAGGTGCATTAAGGACAGTATCTACTTGTCAGTACAGAAGTTTGCCATTTCATGTGACAATCATAGTGATGTTGCATTGTCCTGTGAAAACATATGAATTTGTTCCACAGCATGTAATGCACAATACCATCTGTTACAAACAGTGGATTTTACAAAAATTCAAATGTCCTATTTCACAGTGGCAATGTCAGTCTTCTCCTGTGGCACTTGCAACTAATCACTAGTTTGTGTAACTAGACAAGTAGGCAGTTCAATGCCCATCATGTAAGACTGTTTATAAAACTCGATGTTCTGTCAACTTACTGTGACAAGAATGCAATAAAATGTTCTCACAGCTCTCCTATCCAAATGTTTACAAAAATACCTTCTATGAAACACAATGATAAGGTCACCCTAATAAAAGTGTACTCTCTCCTCTTAAGTCAGACTGCTGCTGCACTTGTGACTAAGAATGTACTTTTTTACATTGTGTAACTAGATTAGTAGGTGGTTTAATTGGGAAATGTGTGTGTGTGTGTGTGTGTGTGTGTGTGTGTGTGTGTGTGTGTGTGTGTGTGTGTGTGTGTGTGTGTGTGTGTGTGCAAGTTTTTGTGTGTAATGCTTGTTGCTATATATACTTCCCATAAACAGAATGTGTTTAAATGTGCACACAGCTCCCTTATCCCATTTTTAAGGAAATATTCTCTATTAAACATGGTGATGAGTTAATAGTGATTCTCTATTAAACCTGGTGATGAGTTAATAGTGATTCTCTATTAAACATGGTGATGAGTTAATAGTGATTCTCTATTAAACATGGTGATGAGTTAATAGTGATTCTCTATTAAACATGGTAATGAGTTAATAGTGGCAAAAGTACACTCTCTACCCTTAAGAGTTAAGACTTCTCCTGTGGCACTTGTAACTACATAGGTAAGAGGTTCATTACTCAATATGGGGAATTTGTGTGAGTGGGGGTGTTTGCAGTTAGGTGCGCATGTGCTCAATCAGCTTCTACTCTGGATAAAAGTTTTAAACTGCTAGATGACTCGAAGATCCCCAAAGCCCACCTTTACATACACAACTTCTTTACAACACAAGGGTGTAGCTATGCATACTATTTGTACTCTACTGAGTACAATTTTGTAGACATTACTTAAAGAAAACATGTTTTTAGGGCATACTCTCTCCACAAATGTGTAAATCAATGAGTTTCATAGACTTGAAAAATATCCATTTAATGTTATACAGAGAAAGTGATGCAAACATTTGTTAAGTGGAGTGGGAGGAGGTTTCCATTTTTCAAATGACAGGTGTTTTGTGGGTCAGCAATAAGAGCACATGATTACAAAATTATATTGTCTGAATGCACCCCTGGTTCAATGCACTGATGAAGTCATTGTTTCACAAGTCAACTGTTGTTATTTAAATATCAGACGTACCCTGTGGTGCCTGCATGTCTTGCACAATTTTCTGAAATATGTAAATAGGTAGGATATTTGAATATAGCAGTGTTCAATTTTCACAAGTGTGACTCCAAATGAATTCAGGATTGTGTTACACACATTTGCAGTGGCAATGTTTACAACATCAGATGGCTGTAAAATGAATTTTACCAGATACATCTCCTTGGCAGCACACCACTGATGTCATCTGTTCATTGTTATTGTACGTCTTACTTGTACTCATTGTGCTACTGACTGCTGATAATGTGCTGTATGGATGGTGTCAGTAGATAAGTAAGTGGTTTGAGTCGATCACTGCTTAAATAGTGTAACTCTGATTACTGTCATATACCACTGGCCATCTCGCAAGCACCTTTACATATACATGTAATTATGACATTGAATTACAGTGGCACTCTGTAACACTAGCAAATCCTAGCATCCACAGGGAAAATAACTTTTTGCCCACAAAATGATTACATAATGTTAATATACCTGCAGTATCTCACATTTGGAATTTGAATTCTGCTCTGTTGCATGACTTTATACTGTGCTTTGTACATTATACAACTATATATGTAGGATGTTTGAAGCCAGCTGTGAATGTTTCTTTCACCTTCATACTGTGTATACCATTCTTCAAAGACATATATAATGCTTAGCTGTAGAGTGCTATTGTGCTCTTTGACCAATTTTTGGCATAAACATCCAGCTAATAAAGAGTGGTGACATCATCCATTTAATTGTGCATTGTCACAATTGTACCTCAGAACATCGTATACTGCTTGTATTCAGGCACTAATTTTTAGCATGTGATGTTGTGTACTTAGTTCAGATCCAGCCATTACTGCTCAGACTATGTTGTGTCAATCTTATTGTGACTGTACATGTTGCTAACACTGTTATCAAACACATTTGCTTTGTACATGTATAGATGCTGATCCCTCTTACAAAAAGCTATGATAATTTGTCACAAAGCAATGCTTTTATTCAGAGTAATGACCATATGCCATTATATTTCTTTACATAACATATGTAGGAAGCATTATTTTCTGGCACAAGGGAATGAGATGACATCATGTATGTTGTTGACAGCAATTACAGGCACACATATCCCTTGCAGCAATAACATGATGTAGTGCATGAATCTTCTACCACGGTGCATTCATCCTGTACAATATCATGCATTTCCTGTTGTCAAATGCTCATGTTTTCAACATCCACATTTAATGCCTGTTAATATTGTAAGGCCTTATAATGTAATACATGAATAACTTCCTCCACATTTATAATGTGTCCATTTACAGTGGCAGAGGCCTCCATCATCCCTTTTATCTCAGAGATTGTATACCGCACATACTGTACATCTGATGGAATAAGTTAACATAGGTGGAGTGCCATAATGTGGGTCTATATCAGAACATCGAAGTTTTAAAACTTTGAATGTTCTAATATCGATCTGTTTTAATCGAACACTAAAAATACTGGAGCTGCAGAACACCAAATTCTTTCCTAGGGAAAGAATTTGGTTGGCCGGTTCTGTGGCTTCGCTATTTTCAGCACTGTGGTTGAGATTTATGGGTCGGGTACAGGTAAGTGTGCGACTGTGTGGTTGTTAGGGTTAGGGCACGGGTTAGGTGAGTTAGGGTTAGGGGCGGGTAAAGTGAGTTAGTGTTAGGGCGCGGGTTAGGTGAATTAGGGTTAGGGGCAGGTTAAGTGAGTTAGGGTTAGGGCGCGGGTTAGGTGAGTGTGCAATAGTGATAGACCTTAGGGTTAGGGTTTGGGTTAAGGTAGGTGGATAGATAGTAGTGTATTATAGTTTAGTGTAGGGTTAGTTGCAGGATTATAAGTGTATTTGTGTGTATTGATGTTTTTTAGGTGTGCTTGTGTTGTGTGTATGTGTTTCAGAATAGCAAATTTTTTCCCAAGGAAAAAATTCACTGTTCTGAATGTTCGATATTATGTGGTTTAGGGATTTTAGGTTTGATGAAATAGCGCTCACTATTTTCATCTTTCGATAACGTGATATAAACGCCATAATGTAAAAGTGTTAAGACTTCCACTGTGGTGTTTGTGGTTCATTCACATATCATTAGTCAGTAGAGTCAGAGTCACATAGATTGCTGTTAAATTCCTTTATGGGCAGTATTATATGAATGCACTGATGTTACATAAACACCACTGTATCTAGTTATCGTTATCCATTCTTATGTCGGATGCTGCTATATCATCATGGCTTGTGATTGCATGGCAGTGAAATGGGAATTTGGGGATGATGTGCTGTGAGCGCTCCTGTGGCACATGCATTGATTCCTGGCTTGTATAGCATACTTACACATATAAATTGTGTTTCAATTCTGGGACAGTGTGTGTCCTGCAATATGGATACAGCTTCCTTGTCAAAGAAGCAATCACAATGTAGTGCTCACTGTTGTGTGGACAGTAACATGAGTAGCTCCTTTCCAGCATTCTGAATAAATCCAATTGTCCATATTATATTCGTTACTCCTGTCTTAATACACACATTCAATTCACTTATTTGTGACAGCCTCCATTGCTATCTTTTGTGGCATATGCAGTAAATACAGAGGTCTGGAGAATGAGAGCCTTCTATAATAAGCAGGGGTTTGAATATGGTAACATCTAGGGCCACCTTTTTCAGGGCTTTCCTACAGGGTAGGTCATCCACATAACATATGATAGCAAAGTGCCATAAGCTCTTCAAATGTGTTCTTCATGACTTGACAAATTTAAGACATTTCTGTAGCGACCATAATTGTTATGCATCTCTCTGACATCTGTGCTGGCATGTGTTCGAAACTGACATGATGCAAATATTTCTCATGTCATTCAATGGTATCATGCATTACCTCCCCACAAGATACTCTTGCTCTGTATCGCATGGCTTCATCTGGATGTGTCTTTAATACTGCAATTGTTTTTGGCACACTGTAAAGCTTAATGGCAGATGACAGATTCCATAAACATTTCTTACTAAATGGCATGCTGTCAAACCATCATAAACTGTGACTGGTTCTCTGTTACAACACTTTCTACTGTGTTGCTGCTTTTTAATTGCTGTTATGTTGCTGTTTCCTTTAATTCTATATGAGCATGCCCAGCATTATATTGCCGGAGATGTTTGCAAATCAGCAAAAGCAAAACTGGAGTCACAGCATGTTATCTGCTACGTTTTGTCATTTTTCACTTATGTATGTTGTTTATTAGATTACCATTTAGCGTTTATATAACCATACAACAATTGCTTGTCTATTACATATGCTTAGGTGATGAACATCTTTTCTATTGATGCCTCTGTCATTTCTGATGTAACTGAAATTACAGATGTAAGGTAATTTTCTTCCTGTCTATGTATGCTGAGGTGAAGACTACAGAAGTAGGATCAGCTTGCATACATAAATCACTGTATATACATCTCAAATGCAATAATTGCAGTCTATGCATTCAACCCATAATGCCATAATGTAGCTTCTATCCTTGCTAACTGTTATGTCAACTCAGCATTTAATAACGTGCAAATCACATTTCTACACTACTGCTTTTTGTCTCTATCATGTCCTTTATTAGTATGTCCATTTTTAGTTATGTGCATTACTGTGAGATTGTGATTCACATTAATTACATTACATCAATACTGCAGGATTTATGTCGGAAATGCTTCTTATACACTTTCATCACATTTGCCCATATAATGAGCAGACTTTAAACATTTCTTCTTCAACATTAATTAATTATACAGCATACAATTCTGTGTACAGTTCTTGCATTTCACTTCCCCTCCTTCTGTATTCTTTCCCCTGCGCTTGCCCTTAATATGTTTGGCTACAGTGCATGCTTGGTTGTGAGCACTGCCTATATGCACGTTGTTTTGTTTGCATTCTGTGCTTATGTTGGCAAGCACCTTCTCATGGCCATGAACATATTACTAGCCGTGAACAGGTGCCTGCAATCATTTATGTGTGATGAGCAGCATGCATATTCGATTAGCGCTGCTACTCATCACGCTAACATGCTTACATCAGGTAGGAGGAGTGTGGTGCCTACATGATTGTTAATGAATCCCAGGAATTGTCTGCTGCAAGACACATTTCTAAATGCTTACAGATTTATGTTCCATATTTGATAATTAATCCTTATGATAACATGACATTTATAATAAGTTTTTAGGAAGCAGAAACACCGTGGCAACATGGTATGAGATGACTGTTCAAGATAAGTAAACTAATTATGAAACTACAAATATTAAGAATGTAATCATAACATATTGAGTATGCATCCAAATACAAAATAACATCAACCTCTGAGATAGACCAAAATAGTTACAGATAAATCCACCAAGTGTGAAAAAAAAACAGAATGAGCAGTAAAAGCCAGATCCTTTATTCAGGATTTTGTCCTTTTACCAAACAGAATATTCTTTCCTGGCAAACACTGAGGGAGAATTACTGAAAGAGATGATATTGACTTTATTCATTTTGAGGATGAGTTTTTTTAAACAAATCAAGGGAGTCACCATGGGAGCAGTCTATGCCTTTCATATGCCAACATAGCATTACTCTCATGGGTGAAGTTACACGTGTTTAAATCAGAATTTTTTAAATTATGTAAAACATTTACGAAACCTGGCTAACATTTTTATTTTGTGGGAGGGCTCCTTGGAATTCATTCCAGAATTTGTTAAACAACTCAGTACTTCCACTTCCTTTCTAAAATTCACTTGGAATTTTAACAATCAAAGTATTAGCTATCTTGACACTTCAGTTTCACCTGGAACAGATGGGTTCATATCTAAAATTTAAAGAAAGCCAACTTTCAGCAACTCATATTTGCACTACAACAGCTACCACTCTATGAAAAAAGAACAATCCATTCAAGTTGTGAGAATGACTTCTAGCAAAGAGGCCTTGGAAGAAGAATTCACTGTTCTAAAGAACTTGTTCACTCAGAGGGGCTACCCTGTAGATTTTGAAAACACTATTAGTATGAAAATATTACATAAATGGGGGAGCAAACACAAACCTCAACTAGGACTAGATTTACATGTAGAAGAACCATGATTACAAAAGGGTGCTGATTGTGGAATATAACGAAGTAGCTCCCTATGTTAAAAATATTATCAGTAGGAACTGGTGCATTATTAGTTCTAACACCACCCCGATGAACATTTTGGGTTCTGAGCCAATATTTGCATATAAGACAGCAGACAATTTAAAGCATATTTCTCAGAGTAATGATACCCACAGTAATGGACCCACGTATAGTAAAGACACCACTCCATGTGAGATTTGTAAATCATGCTCCTACGTTACCCCGCAGAAAGAAATTACTCTTGAGAATGGGCTTAACAACAAAATTAGGCTTGTCAATAGCAGTCGTACCACAACAGGTTTAGTCTATATGGCAGTCTGCTCAGGATGCCACAGTTTTCATATAGGTAAAACTCAGCATTTCACAAGAGAATACAAGAACATCTTTATGACATTGGCAAGAACATAAAAAATGCTTTATACAGATACAAGGTGGTTTGCACAGGCCATTGTATGTATACATTTGGAATATGGACAAAATAGCCAGGGAATCCAGAGATGGAGATTGGGGTAACCTTATAGAATTTAGAGAATTAAAGTAGCAATTATGATTAAATGCAACTGACCCAGCTGGCTTGAATGACATAACATCAGTTCACTCAGTATTAAAAATTAAAATGTCAAACTATTAAAAACACCTAGTATTGCATTTGTTAGACATTTATTAACAAGCTACTCAGAGAAATTTTAAATATTTTAAATCATGTAATGGTTTGATTTTTGCATTATTACATACTATTCATTATTATTATGCTACACACATGCTGTACATCATTTTAAGGACATGGCACAGCACAACATGCCTTTCTAACACTATCTTGAAAATGGTACCTATTTGTAAAGATTATTTTCTTTATTTACATTAACTCCTTTACAAGGCATCAGCAGAACACCACTTGATGTTAAGACATGCTTATGAACAGACTTTGTTTTTGCTCACTTGCTTTTACTATTGTTTACTTGTTTATGTATTTATTACTCTGCACCTTAAATGAGGCCTGCATATAAGGAAGTGATGTATGCAGCTTTTTTTAGATTCTGATGAAGTTCCTGTTAGGAACAAAAGCACTTAATCCTGAAAATGCTGAATAAAGCATCTGGCTTTTACTGCTCTTTTTTTATTTCTATTTTTTTTTACACTTGGTGAATTTATCTGCAGTCATTTTGGTCTCCCTCAGAGGTTGATGGTGCTTTGTATTTGGTTATTGGTATTTTAGTCCATACGCTGTTCTTTTGCAGTGCATATTGAATATGTAATTTATCATTCTATAGCAACTGATCATGTTCTAAAAATGGCTGGTTATGATACCAGTGGGGAAAGGATTCCCCTGCTTGAAGAAAATGTTTAGTATTATAAACGATTGCATGTCATGAACATTAAAAGTAACTGCTGCAGCTGTTGAGAAGAATACATATGGAAATGGAACAGATTATGTTTGACAGCTAGCGGGTTCTAAAATAAATCAGATATTATGCATGTTATCAAAGAAATACAAGGTATTCAGCATATGCAAAGTGCAAAATTTTGGTTAGATATATGCATGTTGACAAAGAAATAATAGACATTCAACACGTGCAATGTGCAAACCAAACTCCCTTTATTTTGGTATCTGTAGTGTGTTTTAAATTTAGTTTTAATAAAACCAAAGTTATTTACCTTCACAAATCTACATTAGAGTCAGTGACTGTTAATCAGTGAGGATCAGGTAGACATATCAGTTGTGTCATCATATAGGATTAGGATAGTATCATTTAGTTAAAAAAATCTGTTTTGAAGAAAACATAAAGCCTTACCTGCTGAGAATGGGCTTATGCTCTGTGCAAAACCAGTGGAGAAGGATACAAATGCAACTGGGTAGACAGTCCATGCTAAGTATTTCAAAAGTACGTTATCTCCTAGTTCCTGAAATAGCCACCTGTGTGCTGCACAAAAGGATCTTGTTATACTTGTTGACAGAATATTACTTTAATAACGAGTCAAACATTCCTCACATACAGTACATGCACCACTATAATAACGTACAGTTATCAGTGAGAAAGCGCACTTTGTGGCGTTCATACTAACTGTGGATTATTACTAACAGGATGCTCAAAAAATGTAATTTTGCAAAGTTTGAAACAAGTGCAAAGGTTGCTTATTTATAACTACAAGTTAACAAAAATAGAAAACAGTGTTACATATTTGTGTTTCTCAAAAGATAAAAAATGCATTATTATAATTATTACTTGAGTTGGCAAATTCAATGGCTCCTGAGTATCTATAGAAACTAATAACTATTAATT
The DNA here is from genome assembly GCF_019279795.1 of Protopterus annectens. Taxonomy (NCBI): domain Eukaryota; kingdom Metazoa; phylum Chordata; order Ceratodontiformes; family Protopteridae; genus Protopterus; species Protopterus annectens. The sequence goes on from NC_056741.1 coordinate 1,037,816,999, forward strand.
CATTAACAAATGAGAAGTAGAAAATTGTCAAGATGACCACCGTGAGAACAGATGAATACAGGTACTAAGCAACTCCTTTTACTTTTTTGTGACAAAACAGAAATTATTGTTTTAGATGAGGGAACTATATTAGATTTCTAGTGAATTTAGAAGTTTCTTCAAACAACAAAGTGACATTTTCTGTAACAATCAGTGTCTGATTATCTTGACTAAAATTCTCCAAATCTTGCTTTCCTGTGATGTATCTTTAAAAAATAATATATAACAGGTTAGCCCTTCCTTTTGCACATCAGTATAAAAAGTGGAGGAGTTACTTCTGAAGATGGAAAATACTGAACATTTTTTCTCATCAGACTGAGATTTTTGTAGTCTTCTTTACAGCTACATAAGAAAAAAATCAACAGAAGTTAAACACAGACTTTTTACTCATGCAGAAATAACCAGGGTAGACTGTGGGCTCAGAAAATAAGTGCAGAGGAAAAATGTTTTAGGTTACCTAAACTGAAAACAAGAGAAGTAGATAATATGGTAAATTTATTAACCACATGGAATTTACAAGAGTTTCTCTCCATGGGTATTAAAAGAGTCCATACATCCTTATGCAAGCCTTCAGCAAATTCCAAAAAAACACTTAGACCTATTGCAGTTACTTTTTTCCCCTGCTTACATAAGAAGCTTACCATGAAGTCTGCTTGGGAAAACCAACTAGTGAAAGTGGTTAGTAACATTATTAGCCAAAGAGCTGCAATGGTGTGACTGCATCTGGTGTGCCTGGGCAGGATGTGTTGTACTAGCAGGTAGCAACTCAGTAGCCTGAGATGAAGTGCTACACATCCTTATAATATGAAAAAGGTATACTATAGTGGGGAAATAGAAAGCAGGTCATAACTGATAGGCTAGGTCACCATTATCCAAAGTAATAGGAATCGTTTACTCCTGTTTGTATGCCGCATAGTTTTCAGCACACCTGTGACTCCTTTTAAAACTTTCATGTACTATACTTTAAAGACAACTGCATCTCCTGTACTCCCTGAAGACATTCTACAAAGCACTTCAAATTACAAGAACCACGCCAAGTCGCAAAACTGTAAGCGATTTACTATATAAAATATACAGCGTTTACATTTTTGAACTTAACAACAATGGGTGCATTATATTACATTATGAACACTCTATATCTGCCAATTTTGCAATGTGTCATTTTCCTCACGATTTTAATATTTTAAACACAGGGCCAGAATGGAGGTAGCTTAAGACAGTAAATATTTAATTAGCCTAAATCATCAAAGCTGGTAAAGCACAAGGTCCAAAATCACATGACTAATGAGACAACTTGGAGATGTTGAAGCAGGAATTGTTTTGCTGCCTGCTTGTTGAAGCGTCCTACTTGTTCTCTTGTTTACTGGTTACTCTCTAATCCAACAACTCTTCGTATTCATACTTCATGTGTTTTTCTTTATTGACTAGTGTGATTCTATTTCTCCATCCTGCTCCTGCATAGAAAGCCTCAGGAAATTCCTGCATTTCTTAAAATAAAAAAATCAAAACCTCAAACATGGGTGCCAGAGCCATAGGGCAAGGAGAGGAGAACCCCCCCCCCCCCATGAATTTCAACAGCTGCCCAATGTGGCCTAAAACTGTTGCCAGCACAATGATTGCATGGAAATGTTTGCATTTGTGTTTTTGAGTTAACCACAAGCTCAGGCAGCCAGAAAAATACAATTTGAGTAATAAATCATTGTTTTCCTCAGGAATTTTATACAAACACAAAAAACACAGGAATGAAGGGGCAAAACTAGGGACAACTTTTAAACATCAATTAATTTAAAAGTTTAATACAGCAGGTTTTTCTGCATTTTCTAAATAGAAATATGAAACTTTAGTATCTAGCATTAATGACTGACTGCAATCCTCAGCATGCCTCTGAGCTCAGGGCTGTTAGGCCTGTAATCCTTTTGCTTATGAATTGTTGGGATCTTGGTAACTGTTTGAGATGATTAATGAGATACACTCCTAAGGGGACATTGTACTCAATGATTGTCCTAATCAATGTTGAGCATAAATGAGTGATAACCTCTTTCAAATGTGACAATATTCCTTTGGCAATTAGATGGACTAAATTAAAGGATTTCCTGACAACCATTGGCAAGCAGTGGTCAAAAGAGAAGAAGCTATTAGCCCAAGTACCTAGGTCCTTGACAAAATGTTCATTTTGTAGTGGTGTTGTCTATACAGATTGATGGGGTGGAGTTCTCTACAAAAGGTGATGATACTGCACTTGTTAGAATTCAGGCCGAGACCATTTTTAGTACACCAAGGTTTTACTTGGGAGAGCTCATTCAGGAGAGTTTCAGTGTCACAGGGTAACTTACACTCCAGTTTGCAGTCATCTGCAAATTTGTTAGCCAGAGTTCTTGGCTATCCACTTGGAGATCTGAGAAGTAAATACCAAAAAGGAGATGACCCAGCACTAAATCCTGAAAGGCACTACTGGTCGCTTTCATTCTGATGAGGCACCTGTAACTCACACTGTGTGGGTTCTATCTTTCAGCCAGTTTGCTATCCATCTTACCACATATGGTCAATTTTTAAAGCAATTAGCTTTTGTGTGATGCCAGCATGGGAAATGGTGTTGAAAACCTTTGCCTCGTCAGCATACACCATGTGTACTGCATGGTCATATCTACAGCCTCTGTAACCCTTTTGAAGAATTTTACCAGGTTAAATAAAATAAATAAATAAATAGAGAGGATCTACCCTTCATAAAACCAGACTGTTGGGGATCAAGTCTAACAAGGGTCTTGATATCACAGTTTATGAGGTTAGTTAAAATAGACGCCATGGTTTTACAGATGAGGCTTGTAAGACTTAAAGGGCTGCAATTACCTGGGTCAGTTGTAAGGACACAGATAGGTCTGCAATTACCTGGGTCAGTTGTAAGGAAATAGATAGGTCTCTAATTACCCAGGTCAGTTGTAACAAGACAGATAGGTCTGCAATTACCCGGGTCAGTTGTAAGGAGACAGATACGTCTGAAATTACCTGGGTCAGTTGTAGGGAGACAGATAGGTCTGCAATTACCCATGTCAGTTGTAAGGTGACAGATAGGTCTGCAATTACCTGGGTCAGTTGTAAGGCCACCATTATCGAGGGCATCACCACTGTAGTCCACCACTCATCAGGACCAAAGGGACCTGATTGGCTGCAGCAGTCAAGGAAGCAGGTTCTAGTTTCCTGATTGTCTTTGCTGTAATCAGTGGTCTTCTGGGACAGTTCTGTGGATTATTGGCATCCCATACCTCTCAACTGCCCAGGTTTTCTTCAGAATGTCCATTTTTTGCTTCTTATTTTTGGTTCTTCATAAAAATTGTGGTTTTCTTACAAATCAATGTGTATTGAAGTCACTAAATAATGGCAGACATTTAAGTTTCAGACTTCACATCCTTCAGAAAAATGTATGCTAAAGCAAAGCCTGAAAGCAAGTTTATAACTTTATATGAGTAATATTTAAAAAGTGTAACTATGTATAAGCCTTTGTGCTCCCATTATTTTTGGCTTTGTCCAGATTTTTCATGCTAAGAAGTTGAGAGGTATGGCATAAGGACAGATGGAGGATGCGTGTTTTCATGGAAGGACCGTGGGACCAGCAAAGCAGTTGTATTTTAACTGCCCTTGTAAGGGCAATTCCTAAAATGTCTGGAAAACTGTACTTTTGAGGACAATTTTAAAGGGCTGAACTGGTCTGGTCTGTTTGTAGGAGAAGCAAGCAGAAAATTAGTAGCAGCCTTCTATCAGTTGCAGAAAAGGTAAGTTGCTGGGTTTATTTTTAACTTAATTTTTTTGCAGGGAGTGGGGAGAAGAAACCTAGGAGAGGATTGTATAAATTTTTAGTGCAGAGTTCTTATGCTAAGATGATTTGTGGGGTGGGGGTGAGGAGCTGTGGTTGTAACAATTTTATTTTACCTTTGTTCAGAATTCCTCTCCTAAGAGACTGAGGAAGGAAGGCTTGTCTGTAATTAATGTCCAGATCTGATGTAGTTTTTTTAGCTAGTCTTGCATAAGAATATTAATTAATGCATTTTTGTTTTGTGTACAATTGTGCCGAAAAGTCTGTAGTGGGGGGATAATGGCTGTGAAAATGCTGCGCGGAATGTACATACATACATGCATACATACATACATACATACATACAAACATACATACATACAAATGTTTCAAGCATGGGCATTAATGCCCTTCTAACTTGCCAATATACCAAAACACTTGTTCCCATAATAAGTGTTCAGGCTGTTCTTAAAAATATCTAAGCTAGTACTTGCTTTAATGTAATTTTGTAGTCTGTTCCAAGCATCAGCTACTCTGTCAGAGTCATCATGTACAGATGTTTTAATGTATACTAATGCAAACCCTGTTCTGCTAGTATTGTTTTGCATATACCAGCAATGTTTACAACTATGCCTGATGCTACACCTTTGTTCTATGATCATTTTTTGCTTTGTCCGGAATTATTGTGCTGAGAGGTTGGGAGGGGAGTTAGCAGCTGTGAGAATGTTGCAGAATGTACAGCTGTTGTTTCAATGTATACTAATACAAACCCTGTTATACTAGTATTGTGTATAATAGCAATGTTTACAACTATCCCTGATGGTACGCATTTGTTCTATGATAATGTATTGCTTTGTCTGTAGTTATTGTACTGAGAGGTTGGTAGGGGGGGTTACGGGCTGTGAGAATGTTGCGCAATATTCAGATGTCTGCCTGGTATTTGACTTATTTCATTAAAACATGTGGGATTACACAAGGCATTTTATTGCAAAATCTGTTATTCCAGCATCTTTGTTTGTTCATAAGGACATTGTTTTTTAATGTTACGCCTTTGTGTTTTTATCTTGATTTCACTTCATCTAGATTTATTGCGCTGAGACACTGGGGGGTAGGGACTGTGAGAATTCTGCAGAATGTACTGATGTCTTAACGCGTGCCAATGCAAACCCTGTTCTACTATTGAAGTTGATCATAGCAAAGTTTTAAACAATCACTGATGTTACGCCTTTCTTCTGCAGTTTTTTTGTTTTTTTTGTCTAGAATTGTTAAGCTGAGAGGTTAGGAGAGGGGTAGGGGATGTGAAAATGTTGCACAATGTTTATATGTTTGACCTGTATTTTTGGTCTGTTACTCATCAAAAATGTGGATTCACACAATGCATGCTACTGGAAAAATCTGTTATTCTACCATCTTTATTAGTTCATAAGCACAGTGTTTTAAATCCCTAATGTTACATCCTTGTCTTGTGTTTTTTTTTTTTATTTTGTTTTTACCTCCTCTAGAATTGTGCTGAGACTTTTGGGGAGGACTATGAGAGTTCTGCAGAATGGACTGATTATTTTAATGAATGCTAATGCAATCCCTGTTATGCTAATATCTGCCTAAGTTTATCACAGCAATGTTTGTAACTATCCTTGATATTACACCTTTGTTCTGCAGTTATTTTCGGCTTTGGAATTATGCTGAGAGGTTAGGAGGTTGGTAGGGGCTGTGAGAATGTTGCACAATGTCCAGATGTTTGTTAGGTTTGGTCTGTTCATCCAAAATGTGGGGTCACACAATGCATGCTACTGCAAAATCTTATTCTAGCATCATTACTAGTTCATAAGCCCAGTATTTTAAATTCGTAATGTTCAGTCTTACTGTAGTGCTGTCTTCATCATGTGTGGATGTCTATGTCCTGTGCGCGAGAGTCTGTGTAGCTATCTGTCTTGTGTCTCTGTCCTGCGTGAGGAAGTCTGTGTGCATGTCTTTGTGTGTTTGTGGGACTGGCTAGCTTGATGCAGTACAGAGACTTGTCATAATGTAACAACATTGCTACTAAATGCCAGTCAGTGTGTGTGTGTGTGTGTGTGTGTGTGTGTGTGTGTGTGTGTGTGTGTGTGTGTGTGTGTGTGTGTGTGTGTGTGTGTACATCTGTTAGTGGCTACATTGCTGTGGTACAGTGGCTTATCATAATGTAGCATTGGTACACAATTTTATTTATTTATTTAACATTTGTTGACCAGTAAAGTCCAACTAGGACAGAGCCTATTTTAAGCAGAGGCCCAGGAAGAAACACTCCAAAAACATGTCTTTGAAATGTGGGAGGAAACCCACGTGAATGCAGGGAGAACATGTGGACTTCATACAGAAGGTACCCCAGCTGGGAAACAAACCAGAGAACCTCTTGTTGCGGGGAGACACCATTAACTGCTGCACCACTGCAGCTCCCCAGTTAGTTTGTGTGTGTGTGTGTGTGTGTGTGTGTGTGTGTGTGTGTGTGTGTGTGTGTGTGTGTGTGTGCACCATTGTGAGTGGCTACCCTGCTGTGGTACAAGGGCTTGCCATAATGCAACATTGGTACTAAATGCCAGTCAGTGTGTACCTTGGCATTTCAAGTCTTTTTAATGGTCTGAATATAGGAAAACTATATAGTGATTGTTAAATGGTGTTGCATGAGCTTGATAGGAAAGGGGGCATGACAGCAAAGTGGTCATACTTTTTATATTCTCCTGGGCAGGGCCCCCAACTTGAAACTTGCTGGGGCCAATAAAATGCTTGCATCAACCCTGACAATGACTAATATGATGTAAAGGTAAAGTGAAATTATTCTATCAATAACCTAGTGAAAAATATCATTACATTCAAACATATTTGTATTAATTTTATTGCAATAAACTGGCTCCAGCCAATAGAGCTCAGGAAGTTTGCACTTTAACTTCCAATGGGTGGAACCTAAGCCTTTTGACAGAATCAAATTATTTCTGAAGAAGTTATTCACAATTGGTGGCATTTAAAATTTCTGCCTTTGCCCTCTCATTATTTTTGGATTTGTCCAGAATTCTTGAACAAAGAAGTTGAGGGGTATTTTTGTCTTTTCCTTATAAAATCTGTGATTTTCTGACAAATTGTTGTGGATTGCAGTTGTTAAATAAAAGCAGGCATGAATTTCAGACTTTGTATCCTTCATAAAATGCTTGCTAATACAACACTTTTTATTCTAGCAACTTTCTAAGTACGTAAGAGAGGTGTTTAAATCGATTCCTGATTGTTGTGTGTTTATGATGTGAGATAAGAACCGAAGAAGGCCAATGGGGTTTGCAATGGATTCCACTTTATGGTTTTGACAGCAGTGAAATGATATACATTTTGGGCCGATTATTTACAAATGTATTTATTCACTTGTTCTCAAGCAGATAGCTGAGATGTACGGTCATGTATTTGATGGCTGTGTGTGTGTGTGTGTGTGTGTGTGTGTGTGTGTGTGTGTGTGTGTGTGTGTGTGTGTGTGTGTGTGTGTGTAAATACTCATTTCCTGTGACTCACAGTAGTTACAGTGTAAGGGGAGGAACTGATTGTAGTAAACCAGGAACATCCTTGTATGAGCCATTTTCCTTGGGTACGATCCTTGGTTTCCTTATTTTATTTACTGTTGACAGCATGCTTATTACTATGGCTGTGAATAAACTGGACAGCTTGAATTCTAGGAGTTTAATGTTAATATTTTAACTATGAACGTGTTTAACTAACCTTGTATTTTCTAGGGACATGTGTTGGGCTACAACAGTTTGTCTGGATGAGTAAGGCTAAGGGCTGCTTTTGTAGTACAGGGTTTGATTCCTTCAGTTTTCATTTGTGTACAAGCTGACACTGACCAAATCACTTTACCATTCAGTGCTCCTAGGCTGCCCATGGAAAAGAACATTTGCATCCAGTTGGCTTTCCCATCTCTTATCAAATGCACTGCACATTTGTCTTTTGAATTCCTGCGTACTTTATGTTGACACTAATAAGTGCTTCACAATATTTTGTTTGGCTATGAGTTCTAGCATGTCTTGTTGTTTAATGGATTGCCAGATGCATTTTCAATAAATGTGAGCTTCAAGGGAAGAGTTATTTACTGTTGCTCATGCTAAGTCTGTTTTGTTTGGCAAATAGCCGTCAGTGTTTTTTGCTGTAAAAATTTGAAATAAAAGTTTTAAATTAAATTCAATTCTATGTGATCATTGTAGAAGTAAAAAGGAAATAATATGTGCACTGACAGGTTTGAACAGCATTTTATGGTCATTGAGAAGAGACAGCCAAGTAATGGGATAATGGCTGCAGGCGGTGGATACTCCATTCCCCTGCCTAGGGCCCTGTTTGACCATTATCTGGCTCTGGCAGCTGGTGCTCAGATCCATTTCCCTTGATGAAGGGGGGGGGTTAAGAACTGCATCTTTTCCTCACTTTTGTTTAATTTGGCATTTGAATCATTGCACCTTTTCATAAAACAGCATCATCCTGGGTGGAGACAGTTTTCTGATAAATAACTTGGTTGTAGAGTCAAAGTTTGCAGATGATTCTGTCATGGCTTTCCCAACCTGCTAAAGTCCATGCGATGGCACATATACTTAACATATTTTGATGCAGTGTCCGTTTGAAAGTGAATTGGAATAAGAAGTTTCCCCCCTCTCCTAACTTAAGCGCCACAAGGTCAGAAACTAAAAATAAAATAAGATACACAATAGTATTTGGGAATATAGATTGGGCCCCCTTTTAGCTCCATAAACACTGACAATATTGACACATTAATAAATTATTTCAAGAAGAAAGCAGATGAGAAGAAAAGCTAAAACTGCATTTATGTATATTATGTATGTAATATAACATTAACTGTATATATAAAATTTCAACCACTAAGATGTTTCTGCATATCCACCAGGCTCAATGACAGAGAAATGAAGACTTGAATGTCACCTAATTGACTCCAGATTGATGGCAGCTGGAAGTGAAGGAGCTGAGGGGGTGGAACACAGTGGCATTTTGCTGGCTCACCCATTCTAGGAGGGAGGGAGGAGTGGAATTTCTACCTGTGATTTTGTACTCTGCCATTGATAAGGGAGTCTCAAAACAGCAAGACAGGTTGCTATTAAAATTGGGCATTACAGGACTCAAGCTAAATGATGCTACATGCTGTCATTCATATGATGCCAATAGTTCCAACCATTTAGAGCATTATAAAAAAATCCCCAGCATACATTGCATTGTTTGTGATGCTGCAAGAAGCTCTGTGTTTCCACTTACTCTTTGTCAACTCGCGTACAGCCGAAGCAGACCTATATCCCATATCTGCTGATACAAATATACATGTTAAGTGGTGCACAAGCTTTCTATCATCAAGAAATAATTCATTATTATAATTTACTATCTCTTTCAATCTAACCTTTAACAGCAAAATAAATACTTTATTAATGAATCAGCAGTTGGGAAATGAAATTGAAAATAAGGGTCTATTACATGTGCTCAAGACTCCTTTGCTCAAGACATAATTTCTCACCACCACTTGCTCATTTTGGCAAATGGTCTAACTCCCACTAACTCGTCTCCCTTAATTAAACATCCCTCCCAAAGCACGCTAATCTTAACCCTAAAAACTGGTCAAATCCCTAAACCTAAACTCTCAACAGCTCACTAAACCTAAATTCCACATGCCCTCCCTAAACCTAATTTGCAAATTGCTCCCTAAACCTAAAATCCTTACCACTTCCCCAAACCTAAACACCTGCAGTCCCTAAACCTAAAATTCCCCTCTCTAAACCTAATCTGCAGATTGCTTCTTAAACCTAAAATTTCTTTCCCCTCCCTAAACCTAATCTGCTGATCACTCCCTAAACCTAAACCCCCCTCCCCTACTTAAACCTAATCTGTCAGTTGCTCCCTAAACCTAAATTCCGACTCCCCTCTCCTCCCTAAACTTAATTTCACAATCACTCTTTAAACCTAAAATCCCCATCCCATCCTATTAGTTCTATGCAACCTTAGTAGGTCTAGGATGGCGGGATTATTCATGGCCTGAAAAGCCAACATGAATCACCAAGGAGAAGTCTCTAAGGAACAAAATAAACAGGGAAGGTAGCCAATTGGTTTCCCTTCATGACTTACCTAGCCCAGGAGCACTTTCTGAATTCCTTCTCTAGTTTTCTAGTAATTGTGTGCTGCAAAAATTCAAGTTTGAGCATGAACAGGTAGCTGTGTGGGCTCCAAGACGCTCGAGTCCCTGGCCCCCAGCAACTTCTCATGGGTCTTGAGCACTTGTAATACAACCTGAATATAGATACAGATATAATTATAACTGGAAATTTTATTTCATTTTTTTTATTTGACAGTTGTTTACTGGAATTGTACACTGAAATCTCAACAACTAATACGTTTGAGTATCTCCCCTTTTTCTCACAGTAAATTGTTTCACTCTTTCCAACAAATCTCACCAATATAGGAAAAGGTTTCTTCTTTTTTAATTTGTCCAGGTCTTTTGGGTTTCTAATACCATGACGGGAATGGACCCCATTCCTAAGTCAAAGTATGATTAAAGTTTATAAAATTAGTATTGTTTCACTCTTTGATGTTAGCCAAAAGTGCTCTTCATAGCACCCGGAATGTGCCCAGTAATGACTCCTTCTGCAATTCGTATGACGTTACATGAATTGGTAACATATCTAAATATGATTGTAGATTCTTTTTTATATGTTTCTTCCCAATGACCATTCTGATGATAGTTTCGAGTAATGACTTCATAATAAAAAATGTTAAAGGCCTGAAAACTGCCACTGATTATTATCTTACTATAAAGAATCTTTGCAGAAGGTAATTTTTATTAATGAAAATCTTTTGTTAAAAGGCAAATAAAGTCACTGGTCTCTTAAACATCTTATTCCAAAATAACTGATTCCTCTGAGAATAAATAAGCTGGGGGATTTAGATGGGAATGGGAAAATATCATGATATCCAAGTTTTCTTTCCAGTTAAGTTTCAGAGTTTGAATGTGTTATAAAAGAATTTCATTTGGCAGACACCATTTAGGGTCCCTTTGTTTGGCTATCCAGTTAATGGTATTGTGGAGTTTGTTATTTCATGATACAGTCATCCACCAGTAGTAGCCTAAGCTATAGTAAAATGATGATATTTTTCTCATTCGTCCAGTGTTAACTCCCTAAGTATAAAGACATTCCCTTCTAATCATCCCTCTTTTCTTTGTGCTGTATCTCTTAGCATATATATTCCCTTCACTAAAAAATGTTACTGCTCAGTTTGTAAACACAAATTATGACCAGTTCTGGAGCATTAAATTAGTTTTAACTCACCCACACCTATAGTGCCCTGTCTCTATACTTCCTTTTAGCATTCATACTTTTTATGGCAGCGTGACATTTATAAGAGCTGCATTCCTTTCACTTAAGTAAAGAAGAGCTAATTCTACATAATGCATCACAATGTGGCTTATAAAATATCAGTCCAGAAAAACTCACTGCTGTATATGTGTCTTATATACAAAAATTCCATGGTCACTATAATACCTGGACATCAGGTTTGTAACTAGGGTTACCACTGTTTACAGAGCCATAACATGACTGTCATATGTACCTCTATGTAATAGGCAACATAAGAAATATTATCAATATATAATAAACTGAATACCACTAAGGCTGCTAATCCATGATGCACTACAGTGGAGACACTAACCACTGTTTGTCAGTAGTTATTCATATTTTCATATTTACATTCACAGTTTCATAACTAAGTGAGATGCAGTGTGAAATTTTGTGTATAATGGACATACCGGAGACACTGCTAGATATTCACTAGTAATTATGAATATATTCAGTATTTATATATATATATATATATATATATATATATATATATATATATATATGGATGTGGTGAGAGAGGACATGCAGGTGGTTGGTGTGACAGAGCAAGATACAGAGGACAGGAAGAAATGGAAACAAATGATCCACTGTGGCGACCCCTAAAGGGAACAGCCGATATATATATATATATATATATATATATATATATATATATATATATATATATATACATATATACACACAAACACACATATATATATATATATATATATATATATATATATATATGGATAGATAGATTTCAATGTTTCCAAAACCAACTGACACAAATATAGCACAACATGAGTTGAAATCTTAGATGATGTTAGATAAAACTGGTAATTGGCACAATTTTCGCTAAGTTTTACATCTTAAGAGATATTCTTGTTTATATGGTTAGTTCTGAAAATATACTTAACTTTTCCTGTTTCTGTAACCAGTTAAATAACCAAGTACTCAGAAAGGAAAGTTACACTGTGTAAAAAAGTAATACTCTTGACAAATGTGTTCATGTTGTACATTTTCCAAGATATAAAAAGTTGTTTGTCATAACTTAGAGGAAAAATATCATTCTAGATTTTTCTGCACAACAACATATTATAGTATTGATGTAAAGACTGTGAATGTACTGATTTATGTTAGTATAAAAATACATATTGTTGTTTGTAACTTTGGAATAACTTTTACTGTTCATCAAATAATTACTTTTGTTAGCATTACAATTCTTTAACTTGATTTTTTCAGAAAATGATTTGAAATCCAAGAATGTGTATTGCATACTGGAAGCATGACATTCCATACCTACTAGGTGAGAATAAGTTAATTGAATGTGCTCTGAGTGAAGCAGAATTCCTTCCACATAATGCAACAAAATGTGGCTTATAAACCAGAATTCAATAAGTAAAAGTTTAATGAAGTTCAGTAATGCCTGAGCCTCACAAAGTTCTGGTTACAGGTCATTCCATTGTCAGACACCCTAATACCAAAGTCATCACACTGGTTAAGGAGAGGGTTGTACTCCATTGTTTCTCTGATACTAGGATCAGAGTCATAACAAGAGCCATCAGGACTCTACACCATCTTAAATTTGAGTACAACCTTATTCTCACTCATGTAGGGGTAAATGACCGTAGGCTCTCATCCTTAAGAGAAATGCAGTGAGAGACAACTGAGCTCACAATTAAGTCTCTGCAAAAGGAAAACTACTTGTTCTGAACAGTATTATTCACTTGCCAACATTGATGCTTAAGTTCAAAGGTAAAATAATTAGCTACAATACTTGGGTTGTTAACTTGTGTCTTTCTAGGAGGCTCTAATATGGGTCTTCTTAAGACAAGATTGTCAACAGGCTGGCCTGCCTGCTTTGTAAGGGATGATCTCCAAGTTTCATTGCATCATTTTCATATGCTGACTAGAACATTTGTTTCTTAATGTCTTTTTAGGCAAAGTTCAACCCCTGGGCATACCTACATAGAAAGTTCCAGTTCAAACAAAAACAGGGTTGCCCTACTCAGTAAAAGCAGCATAAACAACAAAATGCCTGTGCTTCATGTCTGCCTCACCCTTGAAAACATCAACACATATGTAGTTATACATAGATTCAGAACAGCCATAACACTTCCCCCATACCACTACTTATCAACTGCTCCCCCTTGAACTATCACTTGTGTTAATGCCTCATTTGTTGAATCAGATCACCTGGCTGTAACCTTCTCAATAATAGAAGCCCCACCCCATCCATAAAAATCCTACTTTGCTACTATTAAAAATCTGGCATACGGCTATATGATGATCTCTTGGACAAGCACATTTGGCATAGTCCAGCAAACAAAATAATCCATGGAGCCACCCTTAATTCTCTATACTCCTCAACTGTTGTCCCCTCATGAATTAATGAGGTTGAATAGAAGTCAGCCCGGGTGGTGGAACTCCAAGATAAATCAGCTCTATTGGAGTATAAGGAAAAGCTCTTGATTCAATAACAAGTACTCTCTTCCTTGCTATAGTGCTCATCAATAAGAATAAAGCAAGACTCGGAGGTCAACCATGAGGGAGTATAAAGTCAGTTATGCATTTATAGTGGCCACTGATACCAATGATATCCACAAGGCCTTCTTAGGAAATTCAGAAGTAATACCCTTATCTCCAATGGCTTATCCCCTCCCATCCTTGAAACCATAGCTAATGTCCTTGCAGACAAGTTTATTTCCAATTTCACACATTCCCTACATTTCTTTTTGCCCCCCACCCCATTTATCCAATTAATGATTTTCCTGAAATCCCCTTGGAGCTGGTTATATCAGTATTCTCCAAATGCAAAAACAACAGTTTCATGGGTTAAAGCAATATTCCAGGCTATCTGCAGACAAATATCAAGCAGCAAATATCCCAGCCCCTTCAAAATTTCTTTAAATTTAGCCTCTCCAGTAAGTATAAGTTTATCAGTCTTGTCAGCATTATCTGTAAGGCAATGAAATTTATGACTTATGAATTAACCACAATGTTATGGACAATGTATAAACCTTTGGTTGTAATCAAGCTGGATTTGTTAAAGGAAGACTATCTTCTGAACTGAGTCAAGTTCATTGGTGAGGTCACAGAATCTTTAGAGGAAGGTCTTTGACACCATTTCCGTCAAAGGTATAGCAGACTAACTCTGTGGTCTCATTATTATCCCTTATACTGCCTACTAGACAGCAAATTGGCTTCCCAAGAGAACTTACATTGTTTAGGAAGGAGTTACTTCTTCTATCTACAGAGATGACACTAATTGTTTTCTATACGTCTGTTTCCCTTCTTGTTCAGCATTTACTTCTCAGTAAGTAATTGGGCACCCAAGATCTCTGGCTAACAATGTTTGAGAATGATTGCAAATTGGGTAATATTATCAGCCATGTCAGTGATACCCACACACTAGAGCACAGAGTATGTCAGACAAAGGCCATGTACTTTAGACATTGACTAACCCTAATTGTCAAGAAGCAAATTATATTTACCTTCAGTAAAGACCTGACCACCTCATCTTATCACAACACTTCCACTCTCCTTAATGCAAACTCTGTTAATTGAGACCTGGGTACATACATAGACAAAGAGCTCTCTTGCAATTACTGTGTGTCAGCTATGGCTAGGAAGGCCTTCTGCCTCACACAGATTACCTGTTAAGATATCTCAATAAGGTCAGATATTGTCTTTGTCTTTCTATATTCCTCCTTTTATTAGACCCATCATTGAATGAAATATTCCCTTTGGAACGTATGTATGTAAGCACCTTCTGCAACATAAAAGGCCCCTACATTTCTTAACTTAAAAGATCTCTAGTTTAAGACACTTAACCTTCCTCAAGATATTAAATCTCTTTACATCTACTCCTTCTCATACAGACTCTAAATGAACCCTAAGCTTAGAATACCACATTGAAAAGACAGCACTTTTTGGTATCCTCCACCCTGAGACAACAAACAGTTTAACAAATGCTCAGTATAAAAAGCTAAGCCTCCATTGCAGTAATATGACCTGCTAGAATGATACATTTCTTAGCCAATGAATTTGCAATCTTTGGCATATGCTTCCACTGCATATTAAACAAAATATCTCCCTGACTACCTTCAAAGCCAGTTTTGGTGATCAGCTGGGTAATTGCAAAGTCATGTCAGGTATTCATCTTAATGATCTGTCAGAGGACAGTATTCTTATCACTGCATGAACAATACGGCTAAGTCTGATTATGGATCCACAGCTAAATGTTTAGTAGAAACCTTTGAATCTACTAAAATATATGCAGTGTAATCTTCAGAGAAGTGCAGTGACATTAATGTTATTAGTTTATAAGTATCGTACATGATATATTCCACCTAGGTAAACACAAAGCAATAATGTTATAGGCTTTGATTATGTTTGCCTTTAGAGGTTTCTTTAACATAGTACTATTTTTGTAGAATCCTAAACTGCTTTAAGAGCGACTATTCCCAATATGTGCATCATAAACCACATTTTTTTTTACTTTAAATATAAATTGCTCAGCTGCTGTCCAGAATCACTTTCAAAACACATGATTATGAGTTATGTTAATTATGAAATGAACTGATAAAAAATGAAACTCTTTAAGGTTATTAATGTGCTCCACATTTTGGCTCATATAATTAACAGAAAACTTCAAATGAATCCATTGGTTTGCAACACTTTATAAGTATGACAAAAGGCATGTTTCAGATACAGACAGAAAATAATTTTAACATACTGAAAAGAAATTTTAGACTTTGGTTAAAATCAATGTCAAAGCAATATAAGGGAGCATCTGAATGTAACAAATGCTCACTGTATATAAATTTAGCTTAATGTGTAGTCAACCTATACAAAATTAAGCAGAATCATATTTTAATATGCAAATAGGGCATGATGTCTATCCAGAATTAGTTATCTGTCTTATATCCAATAATACAAGACAGGGTCTTTCCCCTATGATTCTAATTACAATAAACTAGGCATCAGAAAATGACTGAGTGTCAGATTGTCAATGTTTTTCCCAAAAGAAGATAATTTACTGATGACAAAATGAAAGTAAAGGAAAAGCACAAATGTTCAATCCTGGTTGAAGATATGCTGTGAAATTTGAAAGAAAGCACTGTGCTGTGATTTTTTATGTTGGCCTCCCCTCAAACTACCTTCAAATTCTTATTCCAAAGAAACTCTTCTGGAAAATGTTTTCTGTCTTTATAACTGTACCACCCTGAAGTGTGAAAATGATAAAAAGCAGCAACTGGAAGGATTGCATCATGCAAAAGGGGGGGGGGTGTCTTTTACCATCAATGGGATAGTTATTAACATTGTATTACTTTACTGTGTTGTGTAGTTTTTGTATTGTGTTTCTTTTTAAATATATCAATTTTGCTTCTGCATTATGATACAATATGCTTACATTGTTTAGCTTACTGAAATGATAAAGTAATGATACAGTATATTTGGAAACTTTTAATGATTTTCAATCCATTCCCATTTACAGAAGTTTCTATTCAATATTTTGGTATAGTCAGTAGAATGGATTTGGAGTGTGGGTATTCTGTTGAAAAAAATGATAAACTGATATCTTCCTTTGAAGGAATTACTTGCAGACTGAGACACTTTTAGTTAAATTTCCAGTCTTAAATTACTCGTAAAGGAGATGAAGTGTCATTTAAATATGAGGGCCAAAGAATAATAGAAAGACACTTACCATCCAGGGCCTTGTAGACGGTGAAGTCCATGGCAAAGCTGATCATTGCCATAATCACACCCAGAGCAAACAGGAAGTACCAGTCGTCACCGATACGGAACAACACATCTTTAATAGTCCGCAGGCATGCTGAATAACAGAATGCAAGTAAACATTTAGCCAAGGCAAGAACGATATACTCCATAAACATCTATCGTGTCACCAAGTCATTGTTTACGAATTAAGACTGCTAATGTAAGTCATAATCATTTCCACTGGAGTGGGTGTAATTATAACTTGTACTTTAAAAGAGAAGTGTAAATTTCCAGTAAACTGCTTATATTCGCCAGTTGAATCTGGCCTCCTTTATTTAAATTCTAGGTAAGTTACAGGAACATATGCAGATCATGCATTTGTGCATACTGCTGGGTAGTACCTGAATCAGCATTTCAGGCCAGGAGTAGCATACTTTATATTTGAAAATATAATTTAAAATCCAAAATAGTGAAATAAAACAAATAATTCATATAAAAGTCATATAACAGCTTGAAGTTTAAGCACCTGCAGTCTAGGAGAGTCAGGCTACTGCAAAAGCCTTTTTGAGTTGTTTCCCTTTGCACATTTTGTTAGGGACTCTGCATTTACCACAGTAAATAAAATAACAGAAACAATTTGTAACATCCCACTGTACACAGAAAACAGGTGCCAGTTTTATTGTTTTCAAAAAAATGCGAAAGGTTCTTTTACTTCTTTTTAAGTGAGTGCATGGTTATTAATGAAAAAAGTTAACAGGGTAAAGAGTGATGTATAACAATTGTTTTATAAGTCAATGATTAGAGCATGTGACAGGATGAAGAACCACAAATCTGCAGTCTGCAGTTCAACTATTTTTAGAAATATGTAGCTGATGAAACAACATTCCTATACTGATACATTATTATTACTATTATTAAGTGACATATATATATATATATATATATATATATATATATATATATATATATATATATATATATATAAAATATATATATATATATATATATATATATACACACACACACACACACACACACACACACACACACACACACACACACACACACACACACACACACACACACACACACACACACACACACACACACACACACACACACACACACACACACACATATGTGTGTGTGTGTGTATATGACTACTTCAAAAATAACTCTAACAGCTAAAAATTAATGGAGATACATAAGTTACAGTGATGTGCATGAAAGGGCCTAGTACAAATGTGCATGCACTATATGCTTGTGATACACTTGCTTGTTCCCACTTACTTTAATAGGCAAGTTCTCAAACTCTCAGTAACTCGACCTCCTATAACTACTTAGCTCCTACAGCTCCCATTGCCCTATCAGAACCATAAAACTCCCTTCCCAGACCTAAAACTAAAAGCCTCTCCTGCTCCCTATGCATAAGATCCCTTTCTCATTCTCTACCCATAAAATTCCCTTCCCATTCCCTAACCCTAAGACTCCCTTCCCACTGCCTAAACCAAAACGCCCCCTCCTGCTCCCTAAATGGTGCCCTAATTCGCACACTTGCCCCTCCAGCTCCCTCAGCACTGCTAGAGCTGCACTTAGCTCACTCAAACTCGAATGTGTTCATTCCCCCAGGTTTAGCAGCTGCTTGCCTGAACTCATATTCAGCTGCAAGCATGTGTAGCAGCCCACCCGAGCTGAAAAATGCTCAAGTTCCTGGTTTAGAGACAGTGGATTTAGAGCTCTTGAGACTTGAACACTTGTAAAACACCCACATGAAATGGCATACAAAACTTGAACAGAAAAACAAGAAAGCAATAAGAAAATTTGTAACTAAGAACATGTAATTGCATGATTGACTTATGCAGTTATCAAAGCTGGACTGATCCTTTCCAATTACGTAGCTGATGCACCACTAAGAACCAGGTCTAAGTTGATATAGAGTAGGAAAAACAAATGTATAAAACTAAGAACCAAAGTACTCCAAGGGAGTGTACCCGCTCATGAAGGACAAAACCGTAGACCACCTGATGATTTGAAACATGCCTAACGCCTAACATGTAAATCAACATATGATGAATCCACAAGAAAACCAGGCACTACATAAAAGGCAAAACAGCCTGTAAAGAGTCTCCATTCTATGCTATCCACATAACAGAATAGGTCTTGAAAGATGCAAGAGGGGGTGAGTGGGAAAATAGGTTAAAGCACAGGGAGTTACTCGTATACTGGCAACTTTCCCTTGAAGCCAATAACCATCCAGGCTTAAGCAACCTAATCTCTTGTATTGCACTAGTATTTAGGTTAAGATCAGCTAAGTTATGTTATATTCATATTTATAACACACACACACACACACACACACACACACACACATATATATATATATATATATATATATATATATATATATATATATATATAGTAAACTCTCAGTTAAATTTTTATTGTTTTAATTAGCAGTGAAACTACAGAAAATGCAAGATGGTCATGGGTTCAGTCTCCAGACAAGGATCAGTGTTTTCCTTTCATGTCCAGTTGTTAATAGAATCCTAGGTTACTTGTTTGTACAGCATTTGTTGCTTGTGTGCTTAAAAAGCACCATCTGTCAGTCAGGACAGGTAGTGCAATTTTTTTGACAACTCTAACAATCCTTATCCTTGGTCAACCAAACTTCCCATGTAACCTTTCTTTTGTCTTGTCTACTTCCAGGTGTCTCCCAAAATGTGACTACAGGCCAACTTCAGCAGTGTTTTCTTAAATGGCTGAGGTGTCAAATGGTCATGTTAGTAGGGCATTTCATTAAGACCACAGTGGCAGTGGTAGTTAATATCATGAGTCTCCTGAAGTGATGCCAATCTAAGAAGATACAGCAAGAGGCATTGCAATTCAACTAATGCTCATGTTTACATGGGAAGTATACCTCAGGAATCTATGGAAGACCAGGATGTACCCTTTGTATCCAAAGTTATTAAAGAATAAAACTGCTAAAGCAGAGAAGGTCTAATTGACTACGGATTTCAATAGGTAGGACCCCAGAAGAAGATCAACCATTGTTGGTGAAGAGGGAATCATTTTTACAGTGTTTTACAGTGGTGTTCATTTTTAGGGAATTGGGTAATAAAGCACAGTGTTTATTGGCTATTACTAAAAACAAAACAGAGCTGGTATCCATGACAAAATGGCTTCATTAAGAGTAAAAATGAAGTAAAGTCATAAAAGATAATTGTTCATAAATCTACAATCTTTTAAAATAATAAGATGAGCTCCTTTGGCATATAGCCTTCTTCAGATCTTAAAAACATATTCTTGTGTGGAATGATTTAAATGTAAGTTCATCCAATCTGAGTTTCTTCTTGAGTTGCCACCCTTGTAGAATAGGTCTTAAAGGGAGTGCTCCATTTAATCCAGGTGTTCTGTCTGCTTGCAGATCTGCGATCCATCTTATTTCAGCTATTTCAGTTGAATTATGTAAGTCTTCTAATCTTGGATTTTCAGTTAAAATCTGCTGTGCCATAAAATGAAACCTATGTCTGAAGAAGTTCATTATATGTTGTGATAAGGCGTTATTTTTTCTTTAGCCTTATATCACTATGTGTCACAAAATGCTTACTTTAAAATGACAGTTGGTCTTCCCAATATAAAAGCAAGGGCAAGCTTTGCAGGTTGCAACATGAATCACATTTTTTGTTTTACAGTCTGCACAGACATTCAATTTGTATTCCCTTTTATTAATAGGGTGTTGAAAGTAATTGCTTGCATTTACTCTTGAAGGTGCTTTCCTCTTGATTGTATCTGTTTTGTTAACATTTCTTGACAAAGTAGCTACTTCAAATTTTTTCTATTCTTAAAACAAAACTTCAGGGCGTCTCGTACTATGTTCCAAATTCCTTCATCTGCTGTTAGAATTTTCCAGTAATTCTTAATTATAGTACATATGTGCTGTATATCTTGTCTATAATTGAGCACACATCTTATTCCCGTTCACTCATTCATATTGAATGCAGCTGTATTTCTATTTTCTTCTTCTTCTCTAAAGAAATATGGCTTTTCTCTGTTTTCTCATTTGCCTTACTTAGGTTCATAGGTAAGTACTAGGCTATCTGCCCAAGGGCATTTATAAGCCTGGCCAGGGTGTGTTGGCTTTTGCCATCCCCTTAGATTAGTTCCCTGTGCCTCTGACCAGCAGAGCCATTAGTTCCTTGCGACTCTGTCCAGCAGAGCCACTGCAGTGATCCCCGGGGTAAATTTTCTGTTTCCCATCCACCCATCAAGATTTCTCTTGAAGAGTGCTAGTGAGCGGCTCTGCCTGATGTATATTGGAATTTTGTTCCAAAGCATGGGGAGTCTCTGGGTCAGGAATCTATCCCTCCAGCACATCCTATTTATCGTTGTGGTAAGGTTTATATCCCTAGAGCATGTGGCTCTCAGGAATTTGTTTTTTTTTAGGTGGAGCATATCCATCAATTCTGGGTTGGACATGGCCTTGTATGTCAAGCAGAGATCACCTCTGAGTAAGCAGTATGGAACCGGGTACAGCTGGAGTTTCTTTATTCGGGCTGCATAGGGCATCTGTTTGAGGTCAGTAATCCTCTTGGTGAGGTACTTTTGTGGTCTTTCCAGTTGTTGCAGGTGTCTTGTAAGGTACATCCCAAATGAGGTGTTGTATTCTATAATGGGTCTAATAAGTGATGAGTAGAGAGGCACAATAACCTTTGTTCTGGATGTGAACCCTTTTGAGATTAGGTGGGCCAAGGATTTTCTAACCACCTTGGCAATATGATTTTCAAAGGAGAGATTGCTATCTACTTGAGTCCACAGATCCCCTATTACTTCTTCTGTGGCTCCTTTATTTATTTAATTTATAGCCTCTTTTATAAAGTTGCTATTTTATCTTCATTGATTCTTTCTCGTAGTCATTCTCATTAGTACACTGCCTCAGACTTGTTAGGAATTGTGCTTTAACTACTTGGGGAAATATAATCTTAGGATACATACTGTTTCGATGCAAAGGACGATTCTTCCAGCATTGTTTCCTAAATTCTACAGTATGTAAAGTACCATCCTCTCTCCTTGTCAATGTGACTCGAACTATGATAATCAAAGTCCAAGAAGGATGTCGTATTCTTAAGGTATTTGATAAATGCTGAAAGCTGGGTATTATCACCTTTCCACAGGAAAACATATGTCATCCACAATCTCTTATAAAATGAGCTACAGTGTTTATTGGCTATTCTTTGAATGGGGGTGGAACTTGTTTCTAATGTTGAGGTTATGACAAGGAGGCCATATTCAAGTTTGGGAGAAAAATGTAATTGCCTATGGCTATTCTGGAGGTTTTAGAAAAAAAGGGTAGAGTTTTAATGGCCAAATAGTATAGAATTAACCCTTTTCCTAGTGTAGTTGAGGTGAAGAGAAATGCTAAGGGAGGGAGTCAAGCCAAATGCCAAGATATATACAGGAGGTAGTGTTTTCTATTGAAGTGTTATTGTGATTGCAGATCTTTCTGGGATTAATTACTGAGTTGTTTATGTGAAATATTACCATGTCATTTGCATGGAGTAGGAGGGGGGATGAGGTATATCAAGGGTAAATTTATTTACAAAAAAGTAAAACAATAGAGAAGCAAGTATTCAATCTTGTGTTATTCCTTTTTGAAGGCTAAAATTCATTCCTTGATTTCGCAAACTGCTTGTTTGTTTGTGTCTTTTGGCTTTTCCCCTAACCGGGAAAAGCTGAAAGACACAAACAAACTGTTTGCGAAATCAAGGAATTAATTTTGGCAGAGTTGTGATTGGTGAAGGAGTTTTGAAATCAAGGTATTTGTGTTATGTGATAGATGAGGGTGTTGTAGTCAATGAAGTTGAAAGTTTTTATAAGGTCAATAAAGATGGCATGATGAGATATCCTCTGTACATAGCTAGTAGCATTTCATTGGTTAGAGTCCACAGGGAAGTAAGTGTGCTCCAACCAGACTACAACCTGTATTATTTATGGGAGAGGAGGTTATAGCTAGTGATGTACTGGGTGAGTTAAACATAGATCATTTTTTCACATAATTTGTCTAGATGGGGGGAGCATAGAATTTCGCCGGACCTGAGAAGTTTTGGTGGATTAGACTGGTTTGGAATTGGGCTGATAATGACTATTATCCATATATTTAGCATGATAATTTGTGTTAGGGAGAGATTGAAGGTGTGTTGCAGGGGTTGTAAAGAAATCCCTGCGGTGGTACATAAACTAGGGATATTGGTCATCTGCACCTGGAGGGGTTATATGTTTTTATTTGCTACAGAAGAGATTCTGAATTTCATGTTTTAACTTGTTTAAAATAAAACTGAGGAACAATATGCATACATACTAATGGCTGCTTTACTTAGAACATTCCCAAACAGAACCTCTCCCTGAGACTAAATGTTATTTTTTTTTTATTTTAATCTTATAGAAGTCTATGTTCAACACAGCCTATATTATAGAAGCGTATGTTCAACACAGGAGGCTCACACCTGCTATTTCTAGGTTGCCCTGCATAGCATCATGGTGTTTAGAATCTTTGTCATATAGACACAAAAACAGAATTACTCTTATGCCCGCTTACAAGCTATACAATCTCATTTACTTGCACCTGCCCAATGTTGAAATGTGGCTAGGGAGTAGAGAAGCTTAGCTAGGGTGGGGTGAAGGGGGATCCAGTCCTGGATACAGGGTGTTAGGGCATTCCAGTCCTGGATACAGGGTGTTAGGGCATGATTGGCACATGCTGATCACTTGGCAGTGCAGTATTAGCATTCATTTCCATACTAGCATTCTTTAATGCTGGTATGGATATTACTGCTTTTGCTTTAGTGCTTTGTGTGTGGTATAAGTCTTAGCAAGCTGCAAACAGTTTGCTACAGCTTTTTTGGTACTCAGTGTTGAGTTGAGGTCTGCAAAGGACCTGACTCTCATTAGGAAAGAGTTAAGGACTGCCAGGTTGGAAAACAGAACTGTTTTTTGCTACTCAACTTACATTTGTTGGATATCATATTGAGAAGTAGCACTGGGAGCTAGATGAACTAGTTTCATCTCTGTAGAACAGAATACCATAACATATTCTCTAACACAGTAGCATAGTGACTAGCTTTGCTATATCATAGGGCTTAATTCTTTAATTTGATTCTTGATCGAGGTACGTTTTGTGTGAAGTTTACACCCTTAAGCTTTGAGTGAGCTTTCCATAGGTATTCCAGTTTCCTTCCAGTTTCTTCCACATCCCAAAGACATGGAAAAGGTGAAATGGTGGTCCTCCACATTGTCCACTGGTGAATATGCGATGTGAACTGCAAGTATAAGCAATGGGATAACATCCTATCCAAAGCTAACTCACCTGAACCATGAATTAGATGAAGCAGGTACTCAAAAAAATGAATTTGTGAATGTATCTAACAGTTTTCTCAAAAGCCATTTACCTATTTAGTAGCCCCCAGAACACTGCTTTTATCTGTGTCCCACTTTCTTTAGTGGAATTGTATTAATTTCCATGTCTGTTTAACCCCCAACTGGGCTGCATATAGTGGTCCATATTATTGAAAATCTAAATGGAAAAAAATAAATAAACCCTCTACCTCATCTAAAGAGAAGTTTCTAACAATAAATGTTACAATAACAGGATCTGTGTTCCTACTGCAGGAGTCATATGATTGGACCCAAAGTTGAGTACTGGTTCTCACTCAGCCTCTTCAACATCCACATGATCCCTACTGCAAAGAAAAGCATTCAGAAGCCATGAACATTCATATTGTAACTCAGCTATAAGGAAGAGGAGTAGTCCTTGTGTTGTCTTTGTTTTTTCCCCCAGAGAAGCAAGAAAAATGTATCAACATACATGTGGCAGGAAAAAAAAGCCATGAAATGGGAAGCATATAATGACAGTAATACATAACTGAAAACAATGCGGGAATGACAAACACAGACACACCAACTCTGCTTATTTATTATATTATAAAACAGACCTCTAACTCTACATGTAAAATAAAAACTAGTTCCATCAACCATAAAAGGACAGACAGAGACTAAAAAAAAATCTCCACAACTAGACAAATTGGTTGAGCAGCCCAAAATGTGCAGTGTACAGATTCATGAAGGAAGTTGCCTATCCAGAAGCAATGAGGCTATTAAGGTGACTTAGTCATACATTTACTGTTATCATGATTTATCATACAGCTGCACTATATATATCATATAGATAACTGTTTCAGGATTCTTTATATGATAGGGAGAGTAAAACAAAACAGTGCAGCTTAATGACTTGAAAAGGGTGGATGGTTTAAACACTGCATGTATGACAATAATATTGAGTAAAAAACAAATGCCTACACCTGAAAAAGACAGTTCTATGCATTAATAATCTGTAATTATTTGAAAAAGTGAGGATGCATGACTGGCAATCCCACAGACGTGTTGGATGCATTTCTGGAAAAGTCTGTAGCAGTGGTAGCTGCTGCTCTCCTAATACAGTGAACTCTAACTGCTGCAGTATTTTACCATATATCACAGTAGAAAACAATATATTTAGGCACTTTTATTATTGAATGATTCCTAACATAAGGCAATTCAGTCTGCCTAATGGGCTTTAATGTCAGGAATGTAAACAGCCATGTAGTTCAGAACTGTGTTCCTTCCCCTTTATTGGTTTGTCTGAGATAAATAAGAAAGCTAAATAGAGTGATAAAGGGTAAATTCATAGACCTCATTTTTTGTCTAAAACTTTAAAACTTTATAAGGGGCCATAAACATTAGACCCCTTAATAACTCTGAATACCTTCTTGCAGAAATAACAACCATTAGAAACAAGATCTTCCAAGATATGACATTCTTATCACTACTGTTTGCACATTCAACTGGAGATGAAGTCAGCCTCTCTGAAACAAAACTTAGGTGTCACGCTGCACCACTGCCTGTCTAGGATGTCTTAAAACAAGTCCCTTAGCTAATGTGTTTCTAGCTCAAGAAGGCTGCATGTTGTACCAGGCTGATATGACTGAAAAGTGCACTTTAACAAAGGAGGAAGCCAGTCCTGTAGAGAAAGATGTCACCAGATTATGTAATACGAGAACACTAAATACATTTATCATCATGTTCTTACACAGTAAGAAAAAAATCTAGTCATTTTAGAAAGATAAGATTGTCTAGTAATAGAGGTTGAAGCGTCTTTTAGAATAGACAAAACTTCATTAGAGAATAAATGCTATCTGGAAGTAAACGGGATATTATTCACAGAATAAAGTGTGAAGTCTGAGGTATGAGGTGAGATCTTACTGGGAAAGAAGATTGCATCTGTGATGGGTCTGCTACAAATGCTCAGGTTATGACAGTAACGTATACTTGTATTACCCAGAATTTAGTGATTATTTCTCCTCTTTTTATCTTTAGAAATATTTTTAGATTGCAAAAAGAGGAAGGGCAGCAAACAGTAGACCCCAATTTCATGCAGTCAAAAAAATGTTTGTTTTCACTACCAGGTGATGAGACAACCTGCACCAAAACTGAGAATGACTACTAAGACATAAAGAAAACAGGTCTATAGCTTGGCAGCTCCACTTCTTTACTATGTCTAGATATATTACCCTGGCCAAATCCCACTTGTGACAGTCATCCTTTTGCTTAGACCATATAATGATTTTGTTCTACTCATCCTTTTGCTTAGACCGCATACTATTTTGTTCTACTGACTTGGAGAACAAACTGCTTGCATTGTTGTATTCATTAAACTGTTGACTTCCAAACTGCCTTTGTTAACATGCACAGCTGGTGAGAGAGAGCACATCCCTCTATGTTTATGTACCATATTACAGTAGTGTTGTCTTTTATCTGCAAGTCACATGACTAAAGGACTGTCTGGGAGAGCCTCAGTGCTGGAAAATTAGGAAGCATCTCATTAAAATTCATGTGCTTTGACCTGTGGACAGGTCTATAACTAAGTTATCTAGCATGCTGGTCAGTTACCCAGACTGACATCTCCTCAACCTAAAGTTGGGAACAAAAAATGTCTTCCTAAAGTTTTGGACCAAAATGTCTTCCATTCTATATTAGAAGTTATTTGGTACAATTGTAGTAACCTTATTGCTACAGTTACTAACAGTGAACTCCCAATTTAGTGTAAATGCAGTACTGCCATCCATTTAAAACACCAATATCATTGAGGGCTTGTTAAATGAATGGTGATTCTGCACTTGCACCTCATTGGCAACTTCTGTAACAGTTTATACCCACAGCAATTGTCTCCCTTTGCTCGGACCTAGGTATGGCTCAACCATGAGTTGGAGACCAAATCTCTGCACTTGAAGATACAAAAAAATGGTGTCAATGCA
The DNA here is from genome assembly GCF_019279795.1 of Protopterus annectens. Lineage (NCBI taxonomy): Eukaryota > Metazoa > Chordata > Ceratodontiformes > Protopteridae > Protopterus > Protopterus annectens. The sequence continues at coordinate 1,037,844,268 of NC_056741.1, forward strand.
TGATAGGAGACATTTGTATTCATCATCTAGTTTAGGAATAAGTAAAGCAAAAGACAAGGCCTGGGTTTAATGCTAATACTGTAGTTTCTGATCAGGGACGGTAGGAGTGAAAAGTGGGACTGCAATGGTTAATCTTTCTGGTCCCAGAGGTTTCCCACTTTCCTCAGAATTTCCTCATAAGTAAACTCATCAAGGAAACCATTAGAACAGAGGAGGATAGTAACCTCAGAATTTTCAGGAATGTTCCAGTCATTAAATACATCTGTTCCACGGTAAGACTCAAGAATTTTATTATCAAAAGGATATTGACTGAGGAAGAGAGACTGTATACATCTAAGAAGAGTGACTGCATACATCTTTGCATCCAAGACTTTTGCTATAAACATCTTTAATAGGAAACTAAAATTGATTTCTAAATATTAGCTTACACTATACTTAACTTCTACAAAGCTAGAATATATTATTTTTTTCCAAATCTTTTTATTAAAGTTTAAAATATATAACAACCCTAAACATAAAACAATTTTTAAAACAAATCTTAACTAAAATACCAGAAAAGTCTTTTAAACAACAAATATACAGTAAATTTACAAAAGGTGCCTACTTATAAAGGCAATTATGTATCATTCAACTTATGTCATTTCATGACATATTATCTTCAATTTTTTCTAATACATCTCTAACTTTCAGCCATGATTTATAATATGAAGAGAATCAATCTGTTCTCATTTTGATTATATATAATTCCATGTGAGAAACATTAATAGCAATAATCTTGAACTATTTGAATGAAGGTACAGTCTAATTTTTCTGGTTCAAAGTAGTGACTTAGATGCAATGGCTAATAAACTCCATAAAGGAGAATATTTAGACCTGAGAACACATTTAGGTACAGGTGCATTAAATAAAACCAATGATTTAATGATTTTAAATTAAATTTGTCATTAAAATAGCTTGCAAAAATAAGTTGACATTATTCCAAAATGGCTTGAATAATATACATTCATAGAACATATCCTGCTGATCTGCTTTTATCTGTAATTTACATATCCAACAACCAATATCTTGTTTAAACATTAATTCCACCTTATGAGGAGTAACAAAACTTCTGTGTAAAACTTTCTATGTCAATAATCTTCATGACAAAGAAATGTTATTAATATTAACTTTTTATCTTCTTCAGTAGGCAGTTGATTATTAATTAATCTATAATAATCCCAGAAATTTTCTTTATAATATAATTTGGTATTTTTAACTATTTTATATATTTTTTGATAAGTATTCTTTTCCTGTAGTTGGTTGATCTCCTAAAATAATCATAAATGCTACACATTTTGAAACATATTCTTTAATAGTTGTATTAATAATAAATTTTCTAAGAGATTATATTTCTAACCACTTTTCTTATTTGTATTATATTTAATCATAATATAATCCATAGTATGTACTTTTCCAGGGTCCATTAATTAATGTCAGTATGTAATATTTATTTTTCTGAGCACAGTCATATTTGGGATATTATAAGTGCTAAGTGTATTTGGTGTACAACCTGTAGTGTATAATAAAAATGATCATGCTTTTAAACTTGGATTTTTATGCATGATTTTTTTCCATTGAGAAGAATTTGAATTTAACCATAAAATTATTGTCTTAACTGATAACAATGCATATATTTCTATATCTAGAAGTCCAATACCACCTATTGTCCAGTCCTTTAGATTGTGACTTATTGCTAATCTGGGCTTGTTAGGATACCATAAAAAATTCAACATCAATATAATCAATTATTTTATACATCCCTTAGGAAGAGGAAGTGAAATAGCTTGCATTAAATATAGAATTTTTGTAAATATATTCATTTTAAAGAAAAACCTCTCTTTCATTGTACAAAAATATTCAATTTATTTATGTTTTATACTATTCAAATTATTGGTGTAATTAATTGTTATTATATCACTAATATCTGATAATATAACTACTAGGTACTTTACTTTATTATCTAAAACTATATATTTGGAGACATTCTTGTTTATATTACTTGTTTTACAATTTATAGGTAAAATCTTAGTTTTATTATCATTAAATTTAACTCTAGATATCTTTTTGAATATTTCCATTGCTTCAAATAATGCTTGCAGAGAATAGCTATAATCACTCATTGTTAATGAAATATTGCCTGCAAATAGCTGAATCTTAGAATTTAACTTATTATTAAATTGAATACCTTTAATATTGTTGTTAGATCTAACGTAGTTGGCAAATGGTTCTATGGCTAGGGCAAATAGAAACGGTGATAAAGGACACCCTTGTTAGTGCTTTTAGTCATTGTAATTGATTTAGAAGTGTTTAGATTTAGAAGATCTAATTGTTATGTAAGCATACATTTTTTTATAAAGTATTTTAATTAATTGTATAAAATTATCTGAAAATGTATATTTATTTAAAACCAATAACAAGTAATCCCAATGAACCAAATCAAAGGCACTATTAATGTCTATACTTACCAAAGTCAAATTTCCTCTTATAGTATAAATATAGTCTATTATTGTAAGTATTCTTTCAATGTTGTCATATGAATTTCTATTTATAATGAAACCTGTTTGATTTTCATTTATCAATAATGGTAAAAACTGTTTAATTCTATTAGCATATATTGCATTACAAATTTTATAATCAATATTTAATAAGGAAATTGGTCTATAAGAGGAACATTCTTTATCATCTTTATCTAATTTTAGTATAGATGAAATTAGTGTATATTTCCAAGATGGGCGTATAGTTTCTAATTCATTAACTAAAGTATATACTTTTAATAATAGCACTAAATCTTCTTTAGGCAGAAGTTTGCACATCTCTAGAATACTACCATTGTTTTCAGGGGCCCCATTTAACTTTAGTTTCTTTGAAATTTAAGTTCTAACATTAAAGTAGGTTTAACTATTAATTTTATCCGATCTTTTAATAATTTGTTTTCATATAGCTTTTAAGAAATGTTTTTATTTTGCCCTGTGACTAACACTGGATTACACAGATTAATTGAATGGAAATAAAACCTTCTTTTTAGTTCCAAAAATATAAACTTCTTTAATTTAATTACATTTAATAATCTTCTTTGATCTGTTTGCCGGTCTATGTTTGATTTAGGGTATAGGGAATAAGAATTAATCTTAATCTTCTCTAAATTAATCATGGTTTATGGTGTAAAGCTTCTAAATATCTTTTTATTTATTTCAAGTTTCTTCTCTAATTTTTCTACGTTTTTGAATATCTAATTTAACTTTTTGATAGTTTCCTTTTGTACTCTATTAGATCTTTATCCCATTGTTTTCTTATTTATATAACAAAAAATAAATTTACCATATAGATATGATTTTAGAGAATCACAAACAAAAATCTCAGATACATCTTCAGTTAAATTTATGTTTATAAAAGATTGAATTTCATTATTTAAAAAATCCATAAATTCTACCAAGTTGGTTATATATGATGGAATTCTGGCGATGATAATACTATTTTCAGTATTTGTCATTACTTCAAAAGTAGTTATGATCAGATAGTGGACATGAAATAACTAACTTCATCAAGTTTTGTTACTAAATCACTTAAGATATATAGTCTATCCTAGACTGACTACCATGTCTATATGAAAAATTGTGTAAAAAATAATGAATTTATTTCTGATAAACTGTTAATATTTTTAATATTAAACATATCTATAAAATCTATTGTTTTAGAGTACATTGATTTTCTATGTTTATTTGTTGTATTAGTGTCACTATCCTCTAAAGTACAGTTAAAATCAGCAGCTAAAAATACTTCTTTTAGAATGCTGTATAATCCCTTCAAGCTGTTGTTTAACTACTTTAACTCATAATCCAGGAATCCAATAAACATTAATTAAAGTGTATAGTCTCCCTTTTATTTCCAAAGTTACCAAACAAAACATTCCTGTATTGTCATTATAAGTATTTAAGATTTTGGGCATTAGAACTTCATTTTTCCATAAAATTGCACCATCTCCTTTCTTTTTTTATGATGTGAGCTAACAAGTACTGTATAATTCATATTAATTCTATCAATGTCTTTTTGTAATAAGTTTATTTCTTGCAGAAATACAAGTTGAGCATTAAACATCTTTAAGTATTTATATAGACTACCTCTCTTGCAACTATTATTCAAACCATTTACATTGATAGAAATACAGTTCATCAATGAGGAATTTATAGACGTACATCTAGTCATGTATTCTCTATAAAAAAAAAAAAGAAAACAAAGGAAAAAACACATCTCTTAATACATAACTTGTTTATGAATATGAATAAGTATGATTTTATATAATTATCAGTTGAACTTATACTTTTAATAATGATAGACACAAAACACTGTATGTTTATAGAATAAAATACTAAACATTGATATAAATTAAACCTCAGTGACCGGATGAGTTATAACACCCCTCATTTAAATAGCATCACTTTTCAAATGTAAACTCTAACTTTGTTATTTAAAACCAAATACTCTGTGTACATTTTACTTTTCCCCCTGCCTACATTTGACTTTTAAAGTGATATAAAAGGTAGATTATTAATGCAATTTAATTGATTAATTTTTAATACTATTATTTTACAAATATATCTGATAATAAACAGAACAGAAGAATTAAATTGTTATAACCAACTCACTCTATTTACATTTTATTCTGAATATAGATAGAATTCTAAAATGTTTAGGGTTCTTATTATATTTTAGTTAATCCCCATCTCCCTCATATAACTATAGAATAAATATAAAACTTGAAGTATCAACATCAGTGTCAACATAATATAAAACAGTCTGTTATTGCTTTCAGTAGTTAAACTTTCCACTTCTCTTATCACCACATTGTGGTTTCATATATTATAAATATTAAAACATATAACACTGCTAGATAACATAGTAATAAAACATCAAAGTTAAATTATTACTTTATATAAATTATAATAATCGTAATATAGTGCTTTAATATAATCACCTTTAGAACATATCATGTATGCTTTTGAAAACAAATGCATCCATAGTCATACAGCTATTTTTAGCAGTGGAGCTTCAAGTAATGAATATGACTTAATGTTGTTGCAGTTTCATCATAATATATCAGACATATAATATCTGTATTTACAGATGCTGGTGAATATCACATTTAACATTTTGATTGATTCATACTCTAACCTAGTTCTACATCTTGACACTTAGTAATCAAATCCATCTGAAGATCTATCAGATGGTCTCTCCGGTAGAACCCTCTTACATTTCTTCTAAAGCACATAGTGCTTTTATAAACAATGGCTAAACAAGACGTGAGTCAATGCCACTGTAAGACATTTACTACTTATAAAGCAGAAGAGTGCATTCTAGTTTTGATATCATTCTGCACTTTGAAGTCACCTAAAATCATTAAGTTAGTAATTACAAAAATCTGTTTTCCTATCTGATATGATATGATATGTATCATGACCCACAACTGGACCAGTAATCGAGGAGCCTCAATCCTCACCACTAGCAACAGTGGAGAATGTACACCGAAAGGATAAAAGGGTACATGCACAGTATTTCCAGATACAGCTCTTTGCATCAAGTGCAATATCCCTTAAGAGCACACAGAAACCAAAGGCAGTCCAGAGCTGATTTCTCCCTCTTTCTCCAAAATCCCCAGTAAGACTCCCCGCTGGCACAGCTATAGAGTTGAGATCTCAGCTGAGTGGCCAAGTCAAGACGTCCAGCACCCTCTCTGTCCAACCAGTGCTTCATGTCCCAGCCCAAGTAGCTGAGACACACACTCTTTGAGGTTTGATTTGCACACACACACACACACACACACACACACACACACACACACACACACACACACACACACACACACACACACACACACACACACACACACACACACACACACACACACCTGGGTAAGACAGGCACAGGTTTACTAGCTATATCTCCTTTATAATAAATGCCCTGTGTGCTTAGATATTAAGTGTGATCTTCCATCAATATAATGAGTTTCCTGTTACAGCAACAACAGCTAATAGTTTTATGCTCTATTTATTAGCATCTAGGCAGTGCATATAATTCACATGCTCCTTTATTTCAGTATGTTAGGTTGTGTGGTTCAAGTCTATATATAGAATATTAGAGCCCAGGACAAGCAGTTGCATTTATGTCTTGGTGTTCTATAAATGAATTGAGATTTCGCCACAGGTATAGATGTTAATTTAATCTTTTGGTTTCAGTAATCTGTCAGTGATAGTGTTTATTTACTGTTTTAATTGGCGTTACTAGTATTGTTGTTCGGGTGATTGAGGTATCCGTCAGCTATTTAAACATGCATTTGTATGTAGCTGACATTATATCTTGGTGTTCTATAAATGGAATGAGATACAGTTATTGGTGTAGAAATGCCCATCTCTAATCTTAGCATTCTCTGTTCATAGCACCAAGGTAGCATTAGCGCCTACTTATTGGTTCCTTCAGTACTTATGGTTCTGTTACTCAAGTGCTTGACGTATTTGATATGTATATATGCGTTGCATTTGATATGAATGTGAGTGAATAACATTATGTTAGCTGCTTATATCATTTTATGTTGGTGTCGAAATGTTTACATCTATGTAAGTATGCCACTAATCTATGGGACATGGTCCCAGATTATAGGTTTCTTACATATATTTTCATTTACTACAGTCTGACTTCAGGGGTGTACTAGTAAGTACAGCAGAGAGAATGTGAGCAATGGAGTGTTTACTTTCAATGGAAGTGAGTGCGTATGAATGATCAGAGGGCATTTTAGTGGTATGCTGAATAAGATGTTAGTAACCCTGTACATATTTTGTGCTATGGTATATTAGATACCCATGGGAATGTTCAGGATTGTATTTATTAGTCAAGCATGAGCTGCAATGTACTGATTCTTAAAAAAGGTCAAGCAAGCTTATTAACTAAGAGGGTAGCCAGATGATTGCTAAATATACCTTTTTGATATGCTCTTTTGAAATACACAATGAATTATATGAAAGATGTGTAGAGTTTACATATGAAATCGGAGGGTAAATGAAATGTAGTATGTTGCTTTAATAATAATGTCATAGTCACGTAGATACGTGACTACGTTTTTTGAAAAGATTTAATTTTGTTGCTGCATACCATGATTAGAGGCACCTGTGGAAATGTTTAGATATAGTGAGTATATAAGAAATGTATTGTCTGTTTTGTATGGTCTGAAGAAGCCACTGGAGTAGTGGTGAAAGTGCTAACCTAATTAAAGGCTGCTTTGTTCATTTTTAGTTCGCAGAGTTTGTACATGAGTGATAATATCATGCTTCACTCTATTGTTTTTACGTTTATTGCTTGGGCAGTATTTTCTATTTTCCACAGTGGTTCATTTGTCTGTTGCATGCTGTGTTTTTGCTGAAAGGTTTAAATATATTTAATAATAAATAATAAAAAACAAGAAAATACTAAATATATTCTCACAAGGACATCAGAGTTCAAACCACAGGAAATATTTAAAACAACATTGCAGGACAGTCTCAAATAAATAAAGAAACATATCTAAACTAAGCTTTGCTATATTTCTGACTGTATCTAAATGAATTATACTATTCCCTAGTAACTTCCTTCATCAGAGCAAGGCAGATGTGGTGAATGGATCTTCTAGTTATTGTCAGGGCCAAGACAAAATACAGAATGCTGTGTCTCTTTAAGAGAGCTCTCAAATTAAAATTTCAAATATTACTGCCGGGATAGCTTGCTGAATGACATCATTTCTTGTCATCTGACTCTATCCCAGGTGAAACCCCCACTGCTGGAAGCTTGCAGTATTTAGCATCTACCTGTGAAAATACATAGACCTCAGATCTTTGACAGATGCTGGAAGTCATAAAACAATTACATTCCTTCATACTTTCCGAGGTAGTAATTAGTTCACTCCAAAGGCAATACAGAAAATGTCTCTATGTCTTTAGCTACATTGAAAGCTGAAAGTAAATAGTGTGGGAAGAAATAGCCAGGGAATTGTTATGGCTAGGCTTGTATAGGCCCTAGGGCTGATAGCCTAGTACCAACCTATGAACCTATACCATCTTTTATTATGTAGCCATAAAGTAATTTAATTTCAGTTATTTTTCTGATGTTAACTTCCTGTAGTTCAGTTTCCACTGTTAAAATATATACATTTAAACAGTTACACTAGTGCACGTACATTTCTTTTCTCTTCCAGCAGGGCATACTGTGGATACATTTCAAGCATAAGCACTCTACAAAATATCTTCTCAACACAAACATCTGTACATATTCTTCCTCCACGATTCTTACTGTAACCCTAATCCTCACTCACACTGGACAGTTGAGATCCTTGGCCCATAAACACTGGCAAGTGTACTTTGATTGGTGAAAGTACAAACAACGCACAGAGAATGTGAGCACTTGATAACAAATGGGTGTGGTTGTGTCTTCTTAACCATTGCCATTTTGTGTTGTGTTTGTGTTGAATGGATTGCTAACAGGAGAGAAAAGGCTTTGGTTGTGCACATGGCTGATATTCAAGCATTTGCCCTTGCAATGGCACCACAGTTAGAATTATCCCCAGAAGAATTCAAAGCATCACAACATTGGCTGGATGACTTCCTTCAGTGATATGCACTGTCTCTAAGAAGATCAACAACACTGTTCAAGCTGGAAAATACTGAAGTTATTAAACGTGGACTTGCATTCAAGTCCTTTGTTGATGGAATCAACTTTTCTAAATACCAACTCTCCAACATGATTGCTATGGATGAAACTGCAGTGATTATGGGCCAAGGATCTTAAACAACAATTGATCAGAGGGGTGCCTCATCAATCTACATTCCCTCCACTGGTTACGAAAGTGCACGTGCTACCTGTATTTTGGCAATTTATCTAGATGGAAAGAAAACCCCACCTCTAATCATTAGTAAGGGCAAGAAAGATAAGATTGAATGTGTTTCAGGCATTTACATTCTTGAAACCAAAAATGCCTGGTGCACACAAGCAGTTATAAGGAAGTGGGTCGATGTAATGCTGCCACTTGTTTTGCGAGGTGGTAAAAGAGGTCTGCTAGTCTGGGATGCAGCCAGCACTCACCACGCTAAAGACATGAAGAAATTCCTTGCACAGAGAAGAATAGATAAAATAATGATTCCCACAGGAATGACTGCCTATCTCCAGACTCTTGATATTGCAATAAACAAGCCATTCAAGGACTATCTGCACATGGAACTCAATGACTACATTGAAAATAGAATGGAGAGAAATCAGCATGGAAATTTTGCAAAGCCTAACCTGCAAGAGGTTGTGACTTGGGTGATAAATTCATGGGATAAAATCACTGACAGCTGTATTGCCAATGCACTACTAGCAGGCTACATGGACAAGCAGAGAGCGCTATTGCTAGGCATGACAGATTGGGGCCAATGGTTCTACAGGAAATGGAGTTGCAAGAAATTCAGGCCAAAATTCAGGGGTTGGAGACTTATGACAATGTTCCAGAAGAAGATGACATGACTGTATTTGAATAACTTTTCCGTTATCGGGGCAACAGAATGGATTACTTCTGCTTTCAGCTGCCAGCAAACTCTTGTCAGTTTTTTGATTTTATTGTATTAAAGTAACATTTCATTATCAAGGGGTAATTACAAAGTAAGGCCACTAGTTCCCAGACTTCATTTTTATGACTTTCCATCATTCTTCTCTTACGGTTTGGGTGAGGAATAAAGAAAGCATCATCACTCAAAAAGTGGCAGTTATTCACCTGTTTTATTCCCCTCCTCCAATACACATGTATTGAGACTTTTCTGCACTTTCTGTTAAGCATGAAATATTGCACTGTAAAAGAGAAGGTATAGATATTCTGAAGTTGAAATGTTTGTTGCAATGTTTATGTAGAATTCTCACACAACTGTTAACGCGTTACCTAGAACTGTTGCCTAATAACGGAAAAGTACCAAATAAATGTCAATTTTGTACATGAATAAATGTTGATTTTTGTACATGAATAAATGTCGATTTGTGTACATGAATAAATGTCAATTTTTGTACATGAATAAATGAATAAATGTAGATTGTTGTACAATGGGAAAATAAGGCATCCCCTGATAATAAGCCCTAAAGCATATTTTGGCAGGGGAAAAAGTATAAGACCCGGTCTTATTTTCGGGGAAATACGGTAGCTTTGTTTGTATAACTTGAGCACTAATCCAGGCCATCTTTTTTTGAGAAGGTTCCTTTGCACCCTAGTGGCAGAAGTGTGCAGCTAGAACTTGTCTGATTGAAGACTGCTGGAAAAGGGCTCAGTTTTGAGCTTTTTTATTGGTTAATATGTTAATTTGTTTAAATCAGTTTGCTCATTTGCTACTGTTATAGTAAAAAAAAAAAAAACAAGTTCTAGCTTGTTTTCCCACCTTTCCTGTTACTAGAGTAGTCCAGATACAGATTTGCTGTCTTCAGGAATGTATTATAGTTTCTGAGTTCCCCAGACCTTTCTGTGTTAGAGGGAAGCCTCTCAGCTTATCAGTGGGAGTGGTAAGCACTAGGTAGCCTATCTAGCACAAGAGAAAAGGTTTCTAGCTCCCTTTCAACTTTCTGCTTTAAAAGCCCATGTTTGCACGGGTTTGTGCACCGTGCAGTACCACTAAGCTACGGTAAACTATTACTGGTGCCAGAAAGTCTGCTCTTCAATGTTTCCCTTAGATCTTGCTAGTTCTCTTCTCTCTTGCATTTAACTAGCTTATTCACCTAGCACTTCATCTGGCTTCTTGTAACAATTATTGTAGCACACATAAGTGCTAACAGCACTAAACGTCCTATAAGGAAACAGCTCAGGTACTTATTAATAATGACCATCCCTCCTGGCATGCCTAAAAGTCAGTTTCCTGTGCTTTCTCCTATTAACCTGGTGAACTTGGGTATGTTGAAGCAGTGTAGCAACTGCCTCATGTACACAGACAACCCTCTCCTCTTACCTCCCAACAGTCAGACTTATGAGAGCTGCATTTACATATCCAAACTGGAAAGCATGCACTCTCTATCCAAGTATCAAGTGTCAAAATGAAGTTCCACCAACTGATGATAATTCACGATTTATTTCCATAAAACACATCCAACAAATTACAACTCTTTTTATGTATTGAGATATGATGAAGTTGCGATGGGATTACAAATTGTATAGGTAGCATGACATGTCTATAATATATAACATAATATATAACATATATAACATAATTCGTTCAAACAGTTTTTTAACAGTATTTTAAATGTATTTTATTAATATCATTATAAAGAGTATTTTAGGAATAATTTCCAACTTTTTAAATTTAAATTTAATTTGAATATGTATTTATCAATTATTCAATGTAATTTAAGACAATTATATGGTTCTGAAGAAATCTGTAACCTCTACAGCTAGATGTACTTCTTGTAATTTGTTGGATGTGTTGTGGCTTTTTCCCCTCCGCTCTGCAGTTATCTGGCACTGGGATCGGACACTTGATACTGTTGTTGTGTCTTACTTTTCAGTTCTGAGTTGTACTCTCTATCCAAGACCAGAATAGCTGGTCAAGAGGGGAAGGTCAACACCTGCGCCACACCACATGGAACACATAGCCCTCCAGAACACCCACCATTACAGCTCTCACATAAAAACACAAACCACACACACACCTTCATGGAGGCTCTCAATAGAAATCTACCCAAACAGTAGAGACCTCCAAATCAGAAACATACTCTACCACCACAATACAGCAAAAATCACAAGACACATAGCTGACCTACACAGTGTGCCCCTCAACCTAAGCCCCTAAGGCAAAACAGCTCGCCCAATACACTAATCATAGGTGACTCAATAGTGAGGCACACTGATGTCCCACTCACTAGGATGAATAAGGAGAAGGTAACACAAAATAAATACATAAATAACAGTCAGCTGTCTGTCGGGTGCCAGGACCCAACACATAACACATGCACTCAGGTCACTCCACAACAAGTACAAGTATGACTCTGTCATTGTCCATGTGGGTGTGAATTACCATAGATGCACCTCCCTGGACTGCATGAAAAGAGACATGGAGGAGCTCTTGAATTATGTGGCCCAGGCAGTTATGACTATAGCCCTGAGCAGCATCCTACTGCCACCCAGAATGATACTGCAGTACAAGCAGAAAATGATTGACTTCAACTATTGGCTAAGTTTCTGGTGTCATTCTAAGGGGATCCAATATATGTCTGCTTGGGATGACATGATTGACAGACCTAGATGCTTTGCCAGAGATGGCCTGCATCTGTCACCCCTAGGTTTCCGGATACTGGCGAAGGCTCTTGACACCCCTATAGTGCCGTTTTTAGGTGGTGTTCCAAAGACCAAATTACCACTGTAACAGCTATAAATAAATGCAATCTGAGGGTCATGCTACTCAACACTAGAAGTCTAAACCTCAAGATGCACTAGCTCGAAGCACTCCTCAAAATGGAGAACATCAATATTTGTGCTGTAAGGGAGACCTGGTTTAAAGCAGAAGAAAGCACCCCTGCACTACCAGGCTATAACTTATTCCACAAGTTTTGGCCCCAGAACATGGACCGAAGCTCCAAAGGCGGTGGCGTCTCCATAGTCATAAAGAATATGCACACCTCCAGACTAGTAGCCCAGCATAAACCATAGGGATACTTCAGGTACAACTAACAGTGGGTAAGATGGCGATTCAGGTCGTAGCCTGCTATAGGTCCTCAACCATGTGTGTTTTGTTGGGGAGAAAAGACCTGGTCTTATTTTTGGGGAAGTACGGTAGCTTTGTTTGTATAACTTAAGCACTAATCCAGGCCATCTTTTTTGGAGAAGGTTCCCATGCACCCTAGTGGCAGGAGTGTGCAGCTAGAACTTGTCTGATTGAAGACTGCTGGAACAGGGCTCAGTTTTGAGACTTTTTATTGGTTAATATGTTAATTTGTTTAAAACAGTTTGCTTGTTTGCTACTGTTATATTTAAAAAAAAACGTTCTAGCTTGTTTTCTCACCTTTCCTGTTACTAGAGTAGTCCAGATACAGATTTGCTGTCTTCAGGACTGTATTGTAGTTTATGAATTCCCCAGACCTTTCTGTGTTAGAGGGAAGCCTTTCAGCTTATCAGTGGGAGTGGTAAGCACTGGGTAGCCTATCTAGCACAAGAGGAGTGGTTTCTAGCTCCCTTTCAACTTTCTGCTTTAAAAGCCCATGTTTGCACGGGTTTGCTAAGCTAGGATAAACTATTACCGGTGCCAGAAAGTCTGCTCTTCAATGTTTCCCTTAGATCTTGCTAGTTCTCCTCTCTTGCATTTAACTAGCTTATTCGCCTAGCACTTCATCTGGCTTCTTGTAGCAATTATTGTAGCACACATACATGCTAACAGCACTAAACGTCCTATAAGGAAACAGCTCCAGTACTTATTAATAATGATCATCCCTCCTGGCACGTCTAAAGGTCAGTTTCCTGTGCTTTCTCCTATTAACCTGGTGAACTTGGGCATTCTGAGGCAGTGTAGCAGCTGCTTCGTGTACACAGACAACCCTCTTCTCTTACCTCCCAACAGTCAGAATTGTGAGAGATGCACTTATACATCCAAACTGGAAGACATGCATTCTCCATCCAAGATCGGAATAGTTGGTCAAGAGGAGAAGATCAACACCTGCACTGCACTACATGGAACACATAGCCCTCCAGAACACCCACCATCACAGCTCTCACATAAAAACACAAACCACACACACAACTTTGTGGAAGTTCTCAATAGAAATCTACCCAAACAGCAGAAACTTCCAAATCAGAAATGCACTCTACCACCACAATACAGCACAAATAACAAGACACATACCTCACCTCCTCAACCTAAGCTCTTAATGCAAAACAGCTTTCCCAATACACTAATCATAGGTGACTTGATAGTGAGGCACACTGATGTCCCACTCACCAGGTTGAATAAGGAGAAGGTAACACTTCTGTGCTAGCGACTCCTTTAACCAAACCTCAGCCAGCAACCTCTACATCTAGCCTTGCATGTTGTTGATTTGTTGTTTTACTACCATGCCCTAGCCATTTGCTTCCTGAAGCATGCCTTAATCGGCGACCATTGCATCTGGGGTCTCTATGTTCTTATACCACACTGAGTATTTATGTTATTGCTGAAAGGGTTTTATTATTCATTTAACTGCTATATCCTTAGTTATGACCAACTGCCTGCACTGCTCATTTCTGTAACCTTACTAGTGAATGTAGCCTGGATTATATGTTGAACAATGTCTGCTTACTTCAATCATTTTTGGTAATCGGAACTCTGCATAAGGTCTGGTTCAGTAGGTTTTTTTTACTCTATTCCACTGTGATTGCAGATTTCCTTGCATTTTTCATGTTTATTTAGATAGTTAGCTCCTGTTTTATTTAACCTATTGTAAAACTGCAGTATTCCTGTGTTCTGCATTACATTCATACCTACACTGCTCTTTCTCTCAATAATATTCCTATACCCCCACTCACATCCACATTCACATTCACACCACTTTCAACCCCACTCATTTAACCTACTCTCCATCTTTTATGCATTTTGTAAGTACCCTTGTCCTACTCTTTTGATCCCTATACTCTAGAAGACTTTGTCTCAAACTGTAACCCTCACTTTCGTCTTCCCCTACCCCACTCAACTCACATTGTCTTATATTTTATTTTTTCTTTCAGGTGAATCTAGCTACCTGAGCTTTCCTGTAGCCCACTGGCCCATTCTGGTTGGAAAATTACCAACATCCAAGTTCCTCCAGTGTGCACCCCTCTCCAGTGACTTTATCTAAGTATGTACACCTCATCAAATAAGGTTTCAACAACTTTCCAATCCTGTGACTACTCCTGTGTTGGCTCTATCTTACCTGCTCATTGTACTGTACTGTCTTTTTTCTCCTACACACCTGTTTTCTGCCCCTCTTCTAACATCCCTTGAATCTGTTATAC
Organism: Protopterus annectens; assembly: GCF_019279795.1. Lineage (NCBI taxonomy): Eukaryota > Metazoa > Chordata > Ceratodontiformes > Protopteridae > Protopterus > Protopterus annectens. Next base: position 1,037,859,287 of record NC_056741.1, read on the forward strand.
CTCTCTGTAAAAGATACCTCCAATCTGAACTGCTTCTTCTACCTACCTAATTCACTCTTTCTGTCTGCTCCACTCTAAGCCAGTAACTAGCTCATCCCTGTCTAGCTCTCTTAGCCACTTTCATCTCCTGTTACCTCAGTAACTGTGTCTACCTTCTATATTCCTGCTGCTCTAACTTAGCCCTTCTACCAATGCTCTTGCCTTGACACCTTTGCTTCCCTGATTGTTTTTGCAATCCTTCCTTGTAGGTGTAGCCCCGCTCCGTTCGCCCTCACTATGCTCGGGCTCTTTTCGCTCCCCTACCCTACTCCATTCCCACCCACCCCCATACAATTACCTTTATACCCAACCAGCCCTCCCCTTCCTGTACCACCAACAATAATCCTCCACTTCCTGCCCATCTCTACCCCATCCAAGTAGTCTGCCAATCTTCTAAACATCACTTCCTTTGCAACTCTATCCCTACTCATACTCTCCTCTTTTTTTCATATTCTATTTAAATCATGTATTGTTTACTTTTATCTTTCTCACTTTTCCTTACTCTTTACTCCTCCACCTCTTATCATTCTACTCTCTATAACCCTTATCTTTGTTCACCAACTTCTCACTCTTATGATAGCTTCATAAATACTTCTTATACTTCCATCTCCCCTAGTCTAATGACTTCCTCAACCAAAAGCCTATTCAAAATATCTATACTAGAGCTGGTCAAACCTTCCCTCAAACCTAGGTCAAAACTATACAAACTCTATTTCTTATCTACTAAACTCTCTCACCTCACTAAAAATATACTTTGTTATGGAGATATCCATCCCAATCCTGGCCCCTCTGCAACTCCACTCCCTCTCTCTCCCAAAACCTACCTCTACCACTACTTCTTCTCTTCCCCATTCCCTTTCATCTCATAACAACCAGCCCCTATCTAAATAGTCTTCTACCAATCAGTTAACTATTCACTCATAGAACATTCAAAGTATAACAAATAAAGTCACTGAATTACACTCTTGGATATCTCTCAACACCTGACTGTAATATCTTCCAATCAGATAGACTAACAAAAAAGGGGGTGGTGTGGCCATCCTTTATTCCAACAACCTTAGTCTCTCTCCCTTTTCTTCACCAGTTCCAGATTTCTACCCTGCTGAATTCTTAATACTCAACTACCACCTAAATACTTACAAAAAGGTTGCTATTGCCTCCATCTATATTCCTAATAGCAAAAATATGCCCCTTCCTGAAAACATCCTATCCTGGTTCTCCCTTGACATATCTTATGAAACACATCCTTGGTGATGTCAACATCAGCTGGACTAACCTCTCAGCTGACTCACCCCAATTCAGTATACACCTCCATGGCTTCCATCAACTCATGACCTCCCCCACCCGCTTTCAGAAAAACTCCTCCTCTTGCTCCACTATAGACTGGATCCTCACTAATACACCCCATCAATACCACAATCCCTCCACCCTACCCAACACCTTTAGTGACCATCTACCTACCTCTATCTCAAGACATAACTCACACATTCCTAAACCCCAAATAATCAGAGACTGTAGAAAATTATCTATTTTCAATTCTACCCAATTTAATGATATTCTCCACAATGTAGACTGGTCCATTCTTAAGCATCTTCCCCTAAATGATACTGTCAGTACCTTTAATAACACCTTCCTGAGTATTCTTAACTCTCTAGCTCCCACTAGGAAGATCAGAGTTAAATCAAAGTATCTTCCCTGGCTATCCAATGAAACTAAAGCATTTATGAAACAAAGGGACAGTGCTTGGAAAGCCTGGACTAAAACTAAAGAACCACCTCTTCTCCTTAAATGTAGACAATTAAGGAACCTTACTAAAAATCATACTATTAACAAAAAAGCAGTACTACAACTATGTTCGGTTCAACAACAAAAATAATCCTCACAAATATTGGTCTACTCTCAACAACATCCTCTATCCTGGTAACCCCTCTAGCCCCTCACCCTACCCTAACTCCTCCTCTCAAGAAACAGCCACCCTTCTAAATAAACACTTTAGCTCATCCATTCAAAACCTTCTAAACACCATGCCAAACCCTACTTCTACATCCTCCCCTCCAAGTCCATCTGATTCTGCATTATTCTCCTTCCAGCCTGTACCTACTAACTACATAAAATCTCTACTTCTAAAGCTAAAACCTTGCTCTCCCTCCACTGACAATCTACCTCCAACTTTCCTAAAACTTGCAGCTGACACTATTGCCCATCCTATATCCATACTTATTAATAGATCTATCCTGGAGTCAACTGTCCCCACTCTTCGGAAATCCTTCTTTACTATACCTCTTCACAAAGGTGGCATCTCCACAGACCCCTCTAACTACCGACCCATTGCCATTCTGTCCCCCCTCTCCAAGATCTTAGAAAAATGTATTCACTCTCAGCTTCTCAATCACCTCCTTAAGAACCAGCTACTTATTCCTATCCAACATGGATTTTGCCATCACCACAGCAGCACCTCAGCCCTTCTCACCTTTACACATACCATAGCTGATGCCCTTGACAACAATGAACTAGTTTCCTGTCTCTTCCTAGACCTTTCTAAAGCTTTCAATACTGTCTCTCATCCTTTACTACTATCCAAACTCACCAAGTTACACCTATCTTCCTCTTGTCTCACTTGGTTCAGTAGCTCCCTATCTGGCAGAGAACAATCAGTTAAATGGCTTTCTTCCTCTTCTCTTTTCTTTCCCATCTCCACGGGTGTTCCACAAGGCTCCATCCTGGGACCCCTGCTATTTAATATTTTTACTAATGATCTTTATACCTCTTGCAAAGAATCCTCACTCATTCAGTATGCAGACGACTCCACACTTATATCCATCTCTAACAATATCACTGAACTTCACTCCCTAACCCAGCGATCCCTACCTTCCACTGAGCAATGGCTCTCCAGCAACTTACTAATCCTTAATCCCAAAAAGGCCACACTCCTACTTTTTCTCCCCTGCTCTCTTTCTCATCACAAAACTTCTTTTGTCATCGCATCTTCAAACAATACAAGTATCCATCCTGATCCACACACAAAACTCCTAGGGGTCATTATTGGCAATGAACTAAACTTTAACCTACATATCCTACACTGTATAAAAAAATCACACCAGAAATTAGGCATGTTATATCAGAATAGAACATTTCTAACAGAATCTAGACTTACCCTAGGTCAAGCACTACTCCTCCCCTCCCTTTTATATGCTGCCCGAGTCCTTACCAATATACAGGCCACCACTCTAAACAAACTCAAACAAACCTACCACAAAATAGCCAGATTCATTACTAACTCCCCTTGCAATACTCATCACTGCATTGCACTACACCCTCTTCAATGGCTTGAGCTGCCTCACCTTCTACAACTTTATCAATTTCACATGCTACACTCTATACTCTTTAAACCCTCCAACTGTTCATCTCTCTCTTCCCTAGTCTGTATCTACACCCCTTCTAGGTTCCTCCGAATGTGTAACCAACATTTACTGGAAATCTACCAACCTAAAAAGTCCATAGGCAAACAACTTTATAAGCACTCTGTTGCCCTTGCCTGGAGCAAACTTCTTCTCAATCTACGGTCCATTTCCCACACTTCTCACTTTAAAAATTAATTAAAACATCATCTTCCCAAGTCTAGATCCTGCCATTGTCATGACCCCACCTAGTCATCTCTCTTTATAATTAGTACCCTTTCTTACTGTGCTCACAAAATGACCTGTAATGCATGTATATAACTTCATATACCTACCACATGAATATTGAACCATTTAATGGAAAATGATGCTACTCAACGTTTGTTTGTTTTACAATTAACTCTATGCATACTATACCCATATTTGTATACAATGTCTCTATATCTAATTGCTGTTCTGTACTTTTTGTGAATAATTGTACTATGCTTTACAAATGTACCACTGGAGCTTTTCTCCTTGGGTCTCCATTGAAAATGGGCCACAAGCCCAGCTGGACAAACCCGGTCAACAAATGTCAATAAATAAATAAATAAATAAATGTCAGCTGTCTGTCAGGTGCCAGGATCCAACACATAACACATGCACTCAGGTCACTCCACAACAAGTACAAGTATGACTCTGTCATTGTCCATGTGGGTGTGAATGACCTAAGATGCACCTCCCTGGACTACATAAAAAGAAACATGGAGGAGCTCTCAGATTATGTGGCCCAGGCAGGTATGACCATAGTCCTGAGCAGCATCCTACCGTCGCTCAGTATGATACCGCAGTACAAGCAGAAAATGACTGACTTCAGCAATTGGCTAAGCTTCTGGTGTCATTCTAAGGGGATCCAATATCTGTCTGCTTGGGATGACATGATTAATCGACCTCGATGCTTTGTCAGAGATGGCCTGCATCTGTCACCCCTAGGTTTCCGGAATCTGGCGAAGGCTCTTGCCACCCCTATAGTGCCCTTTTTAGCCGGTGCTCCAAAGACATAATTGCCACTGTAACAGCTATAAATAAATGCAATCTGTGGGTCATGCTGCTCAACACTAGACATCTAAATCTCAAGATGCACTTGCTCGAAGCACTCCTCAAAATGGAGAACATCGACATTTGTGCTGTAATGGAGACTTGGTTTAAAGCAGTAGAAAGCACCACTGTGCTACCAGGCTATAACTCATTCCACACCTTTTGGCCCCAGAACATGGACCAAAGCTCCAAAGGTGGCAGCGTCTCCATATTCATAAAGGATATGCACACCGCCAGACTAGTAGCCGAGCATAGCGCATTGGAGTACAACTAACAGTGGCTAAGATGACGATTCAGGTTGCAGCCTGTTATAGGCCCTCAACCATGTGCCAAGACTCTCACTCCATGTTTGTAAGCACCCTGGAAACTATTAGGGTCCAACCTAACACTCTCATACTGGGTGACATCAACTACCCCTCCATCAACTGGAAAACTGCTCATGCACCAATACACTTGCCCAACAGTTCCTGGAATTCATTAATTCAAATGCGCTGGACCAGCTCATTCTTACCCCCACTAGAGAAAGCAACATCTTTGACCTGGTTATTACTAACATGGGAAACTATTGCTCAACACCAGTAGTCAGTTCCTCCCTGGTTTGATCTGGCCACAAACTAATTACCATGGAAATCCACATCTCACCAACACCACCAGCAAAGGTAACCACCATGAAAAACTTCTCCAAAGTTGACTTTGAGGTCCTAAAAACAGAGGTGGATAACTTCACAGCACCCATGCAAATGGAAAATAGGTACATGACTGCCAAATCATACTCCAATGCACTGTACAAACACAAACATAAATGCATGGAACTAGCCATGCCCAACAGAATCAAGATGCTCTCCTCCAAAAAAAGCAAGTCAATCTGGTGGTCCCCTGCCATTAATAAACTCTACAACAGAAGGAAGAAACTGTTGCAGAAAAAGGTGAAGTCCCAAGACTGGAAAAACTCCCTTATTAGCCTCAACAAAAAGATGAGATCCCTCATCAAAATCTCTAAAGCTAGCTGTAAAGGCGGAATTGCGGCAGACACTAAAAATAAACACAAAGCCTTCTACAGTTATATCAAGAACCTCCAAGGCAATACCCAGATTTGCTCTAAGTTACTGCATAATAATACCTCCTATACTGAGCCAACAGATATTGCCAACATACTGGCTGACAGATTCAGTGCCACCTTTAGCCCTCTCTCCCCCCCAAAGGACCAGTCACAATACCAGAAGAATGCCATGCACCCAGCATTACTGCAGCACAAGTTAAAGCTGCATTGTCCAAGGTCAAAAATATAGTTTCCATGGGACCCAACAATATCCCTGGCTGTGTTCTACATGAACTACAAAGTGAACTGGCACCACACCTGTGTGCCCTGTTCAATCACAGTCTCATCTCAGGCTTTGTCCCTACAGAATGGCGCACTTTTGCAGTCATCCCTCTCCATAAAGGGGAGTGACTACAGACCCTGGGAATTTTTGCCCTATTAGCCTGATGAGTCTGATATGTAAGGCTGGAGCGCATCATCATGGAACTAAATAACAAGGATATAGGGAATCTCCAAACTCTGGATCCCACGCAATTTGGTTTTGTGAAGGGTAGATCATGCCTGCTCAACCTGGTTTACTTCTTTGAGTCAGTCACCAGAGCTCTGGATGAGGGCAAGGCAGTTTATACAGCCTACCTCGATCTGGCCAAGGCCTTTGATACCGTTCCCCACTCAGGAATTATTGATAGATTCACCAAACTAGGCATCAACCCCTGTATCACTAGGTGGGTTGCAAATTGGCTCACAGATAGAACCCACAGTGTGAAAGTAGTAGACTACAAGTCAGACTGCTGACCAGTCACAAGTGGAGTCCCACAGAGATTGGTCCTGGGTCCTCACCTGTTTGACATCTACTTCTCAGAAGTCCAGGCCAACATGGAGGGACTCTGGCTGACCAAGTTCACCAAATATTACAAGCTGGGAGCCATTATTAACTCCCCAAGTGATGTAGACATCCTACAGAAAGGCCTCACTGAGACCAATGACTAGTGTTGAAACCATGGCCTTAAGCTTAATGCCAAAAAATGCATCGTCATTCTCTTTGGGAAAAACTCAGTTCCCACTAATTACCACATTGATGGTAGCCCATTGAACACTGAAGGCGTTATAAGAGATCTAGGAACACAGGTTGACAGCAACCTCTCCTTCGACCACCACATTGCCACTGTGGTCAGAAAGTCCTTCTATGTGGCACATCTCATTTCCAAGGGTTTTGTATCCACTGCTTCTGCTTCTTCCTCAGTTTCTTTTGCTGCTTCTGAAGAGGGAGATTTGAGTGCTGCAGCTGAGGGTAGTGTGGAACAGTTTGCAGCTTTGCCTAAAGCACAAAATCTGAAAGACATGCAGAACTGTTTTCGGAGTTCCAGTTCTGTTAGAACAGACTTTAACAACAGAAAATGGGGCCAGCAAAAGGTCTATAACAAGAAGGGACACTACAACAAGAAAAAACGTTGGTACTAAAATAGTTTGTGATAATTTATATGTGTTAAATTTATCCAAACATGAAATTTCTGATGTAGTTATGTTTGTATTATGTCTTGGTCTCAAATTTATACCAACTGCCTTACCGAGATGACATGTACTTAAAAGTGAAATCTTTTGTTTAGTAGTAAACTGCATTTAATGTACTACTTTAAACAAGAGGGAGAGCTTGTGTTTAATGAAAGTAGTGATGCGGATTCTTTTTATTCATGCCTGTCATCTCAGGAAGATTTGTTTGAGAATGATTTTAATGCCTACTGCCAACTGAATACTGATGCTATCTCTGTTAAAAGCCCTTTTATTCCACCTTTTCTAAATAATACCTTGCATGGATTTTTGCTACTCTTAATTTTGAGGTTGAAAAAATGTACTTGTCCTATATAGAGAATAAGTCTAACATATGTTTTAACTTAACTAAGCAGCAATGGCTAGCCCTATTGGAATTTGGTAATGATAGAAGATGGGTGGTTGAACCATCTGACAAGGGCAACCAGCTAGTAATCATGCACTTCACACAATACTTAGAGATGTGATATAAACATTTGAATAATGTGGAAATGTATAGAAAATGTGATGTTTCTGATTACTTTGAAGCTATTAAACAGTACCGACATTTGCTAGACAAAGGTCTAAGGCTGGGGTATTTCACCTCTAAGGATGTGGAAAAGAACTTTGGAGTAGTCTATGACAGTTTTTTACTGCTTACCTAAAACACACAAAGGTTTAACTAACCTTATTGGCCAATCTGTAGAGTCTGCACAGAAGTATTTTTTGAAGAATATGTGTGTTATTACATGAACATCTTAAGAAATATGTTGAGTACAGCCTCCTATATCAGGGACAGCCAGGACTTTTTGAACAAAATAAAGGTTAAAGTTTGGAATATGGACATGTTTTGGCTCTGTTTGGATGTCAAAAGTCTATATGCATGAAATAGGGATTCAGGCCTTGTTCCATTTTTTGGGGGACTCTCCTATGTCTCATTTTCTGATAGATTTAGTTATGTTCTGTTTAAAAATAAATTTTTTATGTTCAATGGGGACATTTTCCAGCAGTTGCAGGGCACTGCCATGGGGGTGGCTTTGCCCCCATGTATGCCAATTTAGTCATAGCTAAACTTGAAGATGACTTTATTTATAGACATGATTTTTTTTAGATCAAAATTATTTTATATTTTAGATTTATTGATGATCTTATTTTTCTATGTCAAGGAAGCCAGACAGAGGCCCTTGGGTTTGTTAATGACTTACAAGCTAATACTATGGGCTTAAGCTTTGATGGTATACAGCTTGGCCCACAAGTGAATTTTTAGGATATAAGCCTACATGTATTTACTACTAGTCTCCAGAGGAAATTTGAACATAGAAATGTATTTTTATATGGGAATAGTTGTCATCCCAAACATTTGGTCAAGGTACTGCCCTCCAATGAATTCTTACGAATTCATAGGCTATGTAGCCTTGATATGAGCTTTGATTTAGAGATAGCTGAAACAGAAAACATGTTTATTAGAAGAGGCTGGTCAGGGAAGCTAAACAAAAAATTATGGACATGAGGTATTCTGTTAACTCTCAGGGAGATTCTCATTATGTCCGTGCTAGTGGAAAATATAATGTTTGTATTGGTGGAAATAAATCTACCAATACAGTTGTGAACAATGGAGAGCAGAAGAAAGTTTTCTTAGTGACAACTTGCAATGTTATAAGTGAGGAAATAGTTAAAAAAGCACACAGTTTGTGCCCTATGCTCCTAAGGGATACAATTTTGAACTCTATACTACCTGATTTTGTGAGAATTGCATATAAAAGAGTTAGGAATGTGTCTGACATTCTGGTACATAACCAATTTTGTTTACCAGATGTTAATGTCAGTCAGAGCTTAAGCATAAATAAAGGCACTGTTCCATGTGATGGCTGTTCCATCTGTCAATATGTAGTAAGCTCTTTTCCCTGTATTAATGTCATCTAGTTTACAGCTAGGCACGAATACAGTTGTAACACAGAGGTCTTAGTGTATGTGCTGAGATGTGGATGTAAGAAGTTTTACATAGGGGATACTTATAGGAGTTTTAGGGTCCGGTTGCAGGAACATATTAGGGACATAAAAAATAAAAAAATTAGAGAGTCCCCTTGGGTGTCGTTTTTTCATAGCACACAACTCTAACCCTGATTCTCTTAGGGATTGTGTCTTGGAAAAATTGCAAGTTGGCATAGGGGAATGTGTGTCTTTAAAAAACAAACTCTTAAAAAAAGAAACCTAAAGTATAGTACTTTGGAGCCTCAGGGACTCAACAAAGAATGTAATTGGAAGTATATGATTTTAATTGTATGCTTAATTGATTAATTGTTTTGTGCAATATGCTGTATATAAGCAAACAGTATTTTGTTGTGTTTTTACTCTTGGAAGGCTGTGTAAGCCGAGCCACTAAGTGTTTCATTAAATTTGCTTACTTCTTGGATCGGTGGTCTTGGTGGTATTTTATCATTTTATTTTTTTGTTTTTTTTAAATTGTATTAGATATTTCCAACATACTGGCCAACAGATTCAGCGCCAACTTTATCCCCCCCCCCAAAGGACCAGTCACAATACCGGAAGAATGCCAGGCACCCAGCATTACTACAGCACAAGTTAAATCTGCATTGTCCAAGGCCAAAAATACAGCTTCCATGGGACCCAACAATATCCCTGGCTGTGTTCTACATAAACTACAAAGTGAACAGGCACCACACCTGTGTGCCCTGTTCAATCACAGCCTCACCTCAGGCTTTGTCCTTACAGAATGGCACACTGCTACAGTCATCCCTCTCCATAAAGGGGAGTGACTACAGACCCTGGGAATTATTGCCCCATTAGCCTGATGAGTCTGATATGTAAGGCTGGAGCACATCATCCTGGACCTAATAAACAAGGATATAGGGAATCTCCAAACTCTGGATCCCATGCAATTTGGTTTTGTGAAGGGTAGATCATGCCTGTGCAACCTGGTTTACTTCTTTGAGTCAGTCACCGGAGCTGTGGATGAGGGTAAGGCAGTTTATACAGCCTACCTCGATCTGGCCAAGGCTTTGATACCATTCCCCACTCAGGAATTATTTATAGACTCACCAAACTAGGCATCAACCCCTGTATCACTAGGTGGGTTACAAATTGGCTCACAGATAGAACCAGCAGTATGAAAGTAGCAGACTACAAGTCAGACTGCTGACCAGTCACAAGTGGAGTCCCACAGAGATTGGTTCTGGGTCCTCTCCTGTTTGACATCTACTTCTCAGAAGTCCAGGCCAACATGGAGGGACTCTGGCTGACCAAGTTCACCAAATATTACAAGCTGGGAGCCATTATTAAATCCCCAAGTGATGTAGACATCCTACAGAATGGCCTCACTGAGACCAACGACTAGTGTCGAAACCATGGGCTTAAGCTTAATGCCAAAAAATGCATCATCATTCCCTTTGGGAAAAACTCAGTTCCCACTAATTACCACATTAATGGTAGCCCACTGAACACTGAAGGCATTATAAGAGATCTAGGGACACAGGTTGACAGCAACCTCTCCTTCGACCACCACATTGCCACTGTGGTCAGAAAGTCCTTCTATGTTGCACATCTCATTTCCAAGGGTTTTGCATCCAAAAAGAAAGAAGTCATCATCTCTCTCTACTCTTCCCTTATTAGATCAATCACTGAGTATAATGTCTCATTTGGCATGTACCTCACTAAACACTTGCAATAGCTGGAAAGGCTACAAAAGTACCTCACAAAGAGGATCCCAGACCTTAAACACATGCCCTACATGGACAGACTCAAACACCTCCAGCTTTTCTGTGTCACATATCGTCTATTAAGAGGTGATCTCTGCTTGACTTACAAAGCCATGTCTAACCCACCCCTGTTAGAAATGTTACACCTAAAGAAATCCCAATCCCTCCGCACAATATGCTCCAGGAACCTCAAACTCATTACCACAATCAACAGAACATGCTGGAGGGACAGGTTCATAACCCAGAGACTGCAGACTGCCCATGCTCTGAAATCGACTTCCCATACATGTCAAGCAGAGCACCTCACTGGCCCTTCTGAAGAGAAATCTTGATGAGTGGATGGGAAACTGAAAGTTCACCAAGGGGATTACTCCAGTGGCTCTACTCAATAGAGGCACCGGGAACTAACGGCGGCATGATGCCAGGGCATTTCTATGGGCTAGGCTTGTAAAACCTCCAGTGCCATTGGCCTAGTACACACCTATGAACCTATGAACCTATAACATTACTGAGGTTGAATAATCATTATCAAACCTTATGACATGCTCATTAAACTTAAGAGAATTTGACCAAGCTGTTTTTAAAATCAGTTCTTTGTCTTAACAGAATAAAAATCGTAAATTATGGATCTTGGATTTGTCATTTTTGACGATGAAGGAACAACCAGTGACCTGTGTGCTCTTTTGATACCAAAAGATAAAGACTCTGATAAGTTCAAAGTCTTAGGAAGACAGGAAGTAAGAACATTAATTAAGTTGTTACCCTCGGTTTTCTCTGGTAATCAATAAATATGAATGATGTTTCTTCTAGATTTATTTTCAAGATAATCTATTTTGTTCAGCAATATTTTCTTTTAATGGAAATTCAATATTATGTTTATCTTCTGATACCCTTCCTTACATATCATTTAAAGCATCTTCCATGCCAGAGATCTGAGCTTTCTGTTTCATTACTTCATGTAATTAATTTGTTCAGTGAATTTTTCTTTGAAGTTGTCCAATTTATTCTCCATTTTATCCATTTTATCAATAATTCTTGGATATTGATTGAGCTCATTGAATATGTGTCTCAGGCAAGTATGTCCCTAGCCTTAAGCAGTGTTCTACCATCACCCAGAATGATGTCTCACTACAAACAGAAAACAATTGGCTTTAACAATTGTCTTACTTTTTGGTGTCATTCCAGGGTGATCCAGTACCTGACAGCCTTGGAAGATATGATCGACAGACCACGATGCTTTCCTAGAGATGGCCTGCATCTGTCTCACTTGGGTTCAGGCTTCTGGCAAAGGCCTTTGCCTCCTCTATAGTGCCTTTTTTAGGAAAAGTCCTGAGGTCAATAAAGCCAACATAAAAATTTCAACAAAATGCAAATTAAAGATCATACTGCTAAACGCTAGGAGTCTAAACATGAAACTGCACTCATTGCAAGCATTCTTAACCCTGGAAGATGCTGACATTTGTGCAGTCACAGAAACTTGGTTCAAAGCTGCGGAGAACACCCCAGCTTTACCTGGTTACTCATCCTATCATACATTCAGACCCCAAACTGTGGACAGCAAAGCCAAAGGAGGTGGAGTTTCAGTATATATTAAAGATACACACACCTCCAGGCTGGTCAAACAGTATGACACACAGGAGACACTCCAGGTGCAGTTAACCCTTGACAAAACCCCTACTCAAATCTTAGCTAGCTACAGACCCCCAAATTTGACTCAAGATGCCCGCTCCATCTATCTGGACCTCTTTGAATCTATCAATATTCAACCCTTTACCCTGATCCTAGGTGACTTTAACTACCTAACCATAGACTGGAAAAACTACTCATGCCAGAACGCAAATGCCCAGAGGTTCCTTGATTTTATCACTGCAAATGCCTTGGAACAGCTAGTCGATACCCCCAAAACAAGTGATAATATCTTGGACTTGGTATTAACCAACATGAGTAACCACGGCAGCACCCCTACACTACCATCTTCCCTGGTAAGATCCGATCATAAAGCGGTTACTTTCAAAGTCAGCATTTCCCCTGATCCCCCTCTAGCTAGGCTCAAACAAAAAAACTTATCCAAAGCTGATTACAACCTCCTGAGAGATGGTGTAAACAGCTTCACAGCCCCCTCCCCCTCTGTTGGAACTGGCACCAATGTCCAAATCTACACCAAAGTACTATACAAGCACTTATATAAATGCATGGGATCAGGAATACCTGACAGGACAAAATTAGAAAGTCATCCACAAAACCAAACTTCCTGAATTCTCAGGTGTACAAACAGTGAATAAAGAGATTTGGAGTATGATATATGTACAGTAGAAAAGCAAAAAAGATAAGACAGTAAACTGAAAGTTGGAATTGCTCATGCTGAACCTTACCCTTGACATCTAAAAAGGTTTTGAAATGATGGCATTACAAGGGAATTTGATGCTTTGGATTAAATGGGAATAGGCATGGAATTGGTTTGTTGTAGAAACATATTGAGTACTCCAATGAGATTACCCCACTGTTCTTATAGTTTTACATCACTGGATGCCACTGATCTATGAAAAGAGAAAACCCTGACACTTATCTGCACTGCATGAGACAAACAGAAAACAAGTAATGTCATCAACTGAGTAAATAATAACTTTTGATGGGACACTGATTTTAAGGTTAAGTTAAATGCTCTCACTATTTTACTGTCCTCAATCGTTAACAATTTCTCCTTCCAGTATTTACATAAATTTAACTCAAAAAATTCACCCAAATGCCCATATTGTATAGATCAAATGGCTGACCTTTTACACATGTTCTGGAGTTGTAAATGTATTTTTAAACTCTGGAATTCTTTGAAATTCCAACTACAAAAAATGGGATATCAACAGTCTACACTTTCTTGGGAGTTTATGATTCTGCATATTCCGCTAATTAATTTGGATAGATCCCAAAGGATCATACTCGTAAATATTTTTTTGTTAATGAAGCTGTATATAGCTACAAATTGGTTGAATCCATCCCAGACTTCATGGGAAAACTTCAAGAGTGTAGCGATAAAACATATCTTAGCACACAAATTACTAATTAATGATCATAAGAAAAATGTAAATAATCTTTAACATTGTCTTAGCTTAAGGTTCCAATCCACTTTTCTCCGGGAAGTACAGACTAATTATGGAGTTTTCTATAGATAAGCCTTATATTGATACTAGATTTTTATTTTCTTTTTCTGTAATACCTATCTAGAAGTATATATTTATATATAATGACTCTATGCAACTGTTGGAAGCATTCATGTATATATTGTAAATATGTTGTAGTATTGTATTAACATTTGGAAAAAAAAAATAAAGAATTATTATTGAAAAAAAAAAAAAAAAACAATTAATGACAGATGTTGGTGTCATAAGTGTGACAAGAAAGCTCTATCCTGCTTTGAAAGAGCATTAAAGTTTTAATTTTGCTGCTGTTGTTGCTGCACATATGTACTCATGTCTGTTTGTCTTTTTAATTATTTCTTGGTAGAAGCCTGCTGGTGTCTTATGTGCCTTCCATAAAATGGCCAGTTTCCTGAAGGGTAAGGTCTTTCCTAGGAACTGGAGGATGACACTCTTGCTAAATGTCATACATCATGTTACCTTTTTTCTGCAGCTGTTGCACATCTTTCAAAGCAGGTGATTGAAAAAGGAATGGCCTGTAATGGGAGAATTAAATGTTTTAGTTTTTAAATTATCAGGAAAGGCTGGAGTCTTTCACAGAGATTGTCTTCTAAAGACAGTTCCAGTGGTAGCAGCTCAAAAACAGACATTGACATCATGATATCCACATTTAATCATGTGAGACTAACATTTGTCTGCAGTTTGTGTAAGTTTTCAAATCAGTGCAATAACAAAGACAGCTATAGTATCTTCGATTAAGTCCTTAGTTTCCTTTGTTCCAATATATGCAATTCTAATCTTAGTAAATGAAAAACAAATCTTGCATTTTGTATGCTTTTGCAATGTGAGCTCTTTGTCTGCATCTTCTACAAGCTGAACTAATGACAGGGCTTCTCTTTTCCTTTTATATGCATAGCCACGCTTTGCCAGATTTCTGTACACAAATGAGAAGAATGATTTTTCATTTCACTATTCATTTCAAATCACATACCAAAAATGGCAAGCTGAAAAACAATAAAAACACACAAAAAATCTCTTTTTGCAGGGGAGCAAGTCCAGTGCAACCCCAAAGTTATATATACCGACTTCACAGCCACGCCACAGTGAAGAAAAGGGGAAAAAACTGCAAAGTGCACTGCCAGCTTGCAGAGTGCAATACACTGTGGTGAAACTCACCAAGACTTTAAATTCTCTACATACGTCTGTTCAAGCAATAGTGTAGGGCAAACACATAGGTAAGCTTGATGAAAACTCTCGCAGGTTTTTTATTTTGTTTTTACTTCCTTAAGACTCTTCTGCCTGGTTTGTAATTTTACATGCCAAACTTTTATGTGAATTGTTTTACTGTGTTTAGCTGATTTAATTTCCTCTGCATCCATTAGCTTTCTTAATTTAATGCTAAAGTATGTTATCACTAATGTGTCCCTAATCTAACTATGTATGCCATTACAAACAATTTTGTCTTGAGCTAATAAATCCTGTAACTCATCAAATACAGAGTATTTGCCTTGATTTCTTAGTGCAGCAACATAAACATCAGCAAATGTAGTAGACACTTGGACCTCTCTAGGTTTGACATGGCATTGTATGTTAGGCAGAGATCGCCTCTAAGTAGAGGATATGTGACAGAATATAGGTGGAGTTTTTTTAGACGGTCGGCATAGGGCATCTGCTTTAGGTCTGTAATTCTTTTAGTGAGGTATTTCTGTGGCCTTTCCAGTTGTTGCAGATGCCTTGAGAGGTACATTCCAAATGGGGCATTGTATTCTATAATGGGTCTAATGAGGGATGAGTACAGTGGGACAATGACCTCCTTTTTGTCTGGATGAAAAGCCCTTAGTGATGAGGTGTGGCACATAGAAGGATTTCCTGACTGTTGTGGTGATGTGGTTATCGAAGGTGAGACCACTGTCCACCTGTGTCCTTAAGTCTCTTATCACACTTTTGGTGTTTAGTATACTGCCACCTATGTGGTAATCCATGGGTAAATGTTTTTTCCCAAAGGAGATAACTATACATTTCTTGGCATTGAGCTTGAGCCAATGGCTCTGACACCAAGCATCTGTTTCTGTAAGGCCCTTTTGTAGAATATCCACATAATTTGGGGATTCAGTAATGGCTCCCAGTTTGCAGTCATCTGCGAACTTTGTTAGCCAGAGTCCCTTATTGTTGGCCTGTACTTCAAAGAAGTAGATGCCAAACAAGAGCGGTCCCAGGAATGAACCCTGAGGTATTCCACTTGTCACTTGTCTGGCGGTGGATTTGGAGTCGGCTACTTTTACAGTGTGGGTTCTGTTAGTAAGCCAGTTGGCAACCCATCGAGTGATGTAGGGATTAATGCCCAGCTTAGTAAGTTTATCTATGATTCCAGAGTGGGAGATGGTGTTGAAGGCCTTGGCAAGGTCCAGATAGGTTGTGTGGACCACCTTACCCTTGTCCACGGCTCTGGAGACTGATTCGAAGAAGTCAATCAGGTTCAGGAGACAAGATTGGCCCTTCACAAACCCAAACTGCATGGGGTCCAGTGATTGAAGGTTGCCAATGTCTTTGTTTATAAGTTCCATGATAATACGTTCCATGGCCTTGCAGATCAGGCTCATCAGACTGATGGGGCGGCAGTTCCCGGGATCCAAGGTGGATCCCCCCCTTGTGGAGTTGGATAAATGTAGCTGTGCACCACTCAGTGGGCACGAAGCCTGAGGTGAGGCTATGATTAAACATGATACTTAGGTGAGGTGCCATTTCATTTTGTAGTTCATGTAGTACACAGCCTGGGATGTCATCTGCACCCATGGAAGCTGTATTCTTAGCTTTGGAGAGTGTGTTTTTTACCTGTGTGGCTGTTATTACCTGAATTTGGTAATCTTTCAGTATTGAGATGGGCCCTTTAGGGGGTGAGAGGGGGGTTGAAGTTTGCACTGAATTGATCTGCCAAGATATTGGCAATATCCTTGGGATCAGTATATTTAATGCAATTCTGTTGTAGCTCAGAGCAGATCTGAGTATTGACATTTAGATTCTTGACATAGCTATAGAATGCCTTGTGGTTGTCTTTGGAATCTTTGGCAATTTTATTTTCGTAACTAGCTTTGGAGGATTTTATGAGGGATCTCCGCTTCTTACTGAGGCTGGTAAGGGAGTTTTTTGCATCCTGGGATTTTCCTCTTGTCTGCAACAGTTTCTTCCTTTTGTTGTAAAGTTTGTTTATAGCAAGGGACCACCAGATTGGCTTCCTTTTTTTGGAGGCAAGCGTCTTGATTCTATTGGGGATGGCATGATTCATGCACGAGTGGATGTGTTCGTACAGTGCCTTAGTGTAGGATTCAGCAGTCAAACTTTCAGTTATCATTAAGTCACCACGGTATTCAAGATGTCTGTTATTTATACCTGAATATCACAATACAACCATTAAAATGAAGACCACTTTTTTAACTTGAAGGTGTCCCTCACCTCTGATGCTTACCAGTGGATCCTTGGGTTGCAGAAATGTCCAGAACATATTGCCACAATTTTGCTTAAAAGTTACAAAGTCAGTAATCAGTCTTTGTACTAAGATGCTCTGGTACCAAGTACACATAACAGTAGCCTTTTGCTTAAGTATATATTCAATATGGGCAATCCAAGACCAAGAAAGAAGTCCAATAACAATTCACCATCCAGATTTAGATCAGAAAAGTCATTTCTGCCAGTTATTCTTCTGAAAGGACTTCCATTATTTCTACCCTAACAATTAAAGTCTTCCTAGAACTGCAGAGTTAGTAGTTGATATCTTGTTACTTATAGCTCCCACTGCCTTTAAGAAGGTTTAGTACTCCAAATAACTCTTGGATGCCTATGCACTAATAACAGAATTTTATTTCTTTTATGCAAAATGAATTATATTGAAGTGACACTTGTACATTTGCACAAACTTTAATTGTACAATATCCGGTAGGGGGCTTATGAATAATCCCATACCCATGTGGGGACTCTTACAAGTGGCAAACCCAGAGTAGGAAAGAGACTGCTCCCCATTCAAGAAGTCTTGTTTCAGAATCAGTGATGTGTGCAGAGGTAAGACCTGCTGATACTTTGGAACCTCCCATACAAGTTGTTTCCTTTCCTGGTAGCATATATGGTGACTCCACTCAGTTTTTCTACATTTAATCCACTAAGGCTTTGTAAGTCACCTGGACACAATGCACATGTTACTGAACTCCAACTTTAAACGTGGCTTCAGAGGATCACTCCCAGTATCCTATTTTGAGCGTTAAACTTTGTGGTGTCCTCTTTATCTGCTCCCTTCTTTTTCACTGATTTGTCCAATAATACCATAACCTTAAACTTGTGAAAAAGATAGTGGCAAGCAGCCCAAAGATGCCATGAAATGTGTAAACAAGCAAAACAGCAACAGTGCTAACTAAATAAAAAATGATTAAATATTTATTAAAGGTTAGCTAGTTAGTTGTATTTTTTTACCGGGGTAGTGCACTGACCCAAACTGACCAACTTCAAGCTCTGCCCAGGTACAATATAAAGCATTTCACAGACAAAAAATATAGAAATGTAAGCAAAGAATGATGAATTATTTTGTACCATTATCCTTCATCAGTCAAAAAGGTAACTGCAGAAAATATGTGACTTAACACACAAAATCAATCAATAGAACTGAATTCAGTTATCATAATTAGTGCAGCAAAGTAAGCCCATATTCTCTTTCATTTTTACATCATTTTTAAATGAACCTACTCTTCTGGTAAGGGAATTTATAAGAAATCATTCTGCACGACCATTCAGGCCCCCCTCCCCAATTTACATTGCAAACATTAGGATGGCATGAAATGTGAAGCCACAGAGTAATACCTATCATGTAAAAACAGTACGAGGGCCTGAAATGTTTGTGCAGCTGACCACAGGTGTTATGTACATTTTTAATTAACTTTTTTGCAGTTGTTCTTTGGCAAATGTAGTTCAAATGTTTTAGAATTATTCCTCATTTACAACTGAAACAGAAAGTTTTGGGTTATTAAGTTAAACTAATTGTTGAAACTGAATTCAATTACAATGCATTGAACCCGCTAAATGCCAGAATGTGTTTGTGCTCCCCTGTGTCTTTGAACAAGTTTAAGGAGGTAATCATAATTAATTGATTAAGTAAGTAATTAATTAAATACTTGTGTGTCTACAGATACACATTATCTACAATAAATGTTTTTGTTTCAGATTGATGAAGGATAGGAGTCCAAAACATTTTGTTTCATTTTAATCTTAAAAAAATATGAACCTGCTTTTATGCCAGAAAGTCTGTCTGCTGTTTTGTTTACTCATAATATTAACATCATTGAATTCATTTATGCATGCATTGTAAAGGCATGTGATTATGATTTTTGTATATCTTTTCTTACCAATGACTGTCCGTCTTGTTTTTGGCCATGGTTTCCAAGGCTCCACATTTACAGAGATGTTTTCCTCTGTGCCTGTCAGAGGTGTTGGAGCGTATTTTTCCCTCTTCATTGTGTCCTGAAATACGGAGCAGTGTTATGGCATTAATCCCACAGTAACTGGCATCATTTATTTCTTCATCAATACCTTTTAGACAGTGTCATTATTTTATAATCTACAGAAAAGAATAAACAACTAGGACTGAAATACATTTTCACATCTAATTTCAGAGGGAAATTCTTCAAAAAAAGAATAAGTGTTAAATACTTGAATATTGGTGAACAAATTAATATAAATATTAAAATGTTGTGCTGTATAAATGTGATTAGTGATCACCAAACAACGGTACTAGAAAACAAGATGAGTTAACAGGGAGACAGGGAAACAAAGATTGTAAGCTTTTTTTTTTTTTAATCACTGGGACTTGGACTTAATATCTGATTAGACTGGCTTCACTGGATCAGTTAAAATTTTATTTGGCCAAGGATGTTGATAAAAATGCAGTTTCTAAATTAAAATATTGAAATAGTTAAAGTGACATTGCTCCCTATATAAAATTAAATTGAATAAGAGTAAAAGGGTTCATAGGTTCATACTAGGCTATCTGCCCTAGGACATTTATAAGCCTAGCCAGAGTGTGTTTGGCTTTCGCCACCCATTTTAAATTAATTTTGCTATGCCCTTTTTTGAGGTTAGTATACTGTGCCTCTGTCTAACAGTGACACTGAAGTGATACCCGGGTAAACCTACGATCTCCCATCCACTCATCAAGATTCCTCTTGAAGAGAGTCAATGAGGGACTCTGCCTAACCTGGACTGGGATTTTATTCCAGAGTGAAGGGAGCCTCTGGGTTATGAATCTGTCCCTCCAGCATGTCCTATTTATTTCAGTGCTGAGGTTCAAGTCTCTCGAGCGCGTAGCTCGATGGGATTTGGATTTTCTGAGGTGCAGCATGTCCATTAATTCCAGGTTGGACATGGCTTTATACATCAGGCACAGATCACCTCTGAGCAGGTGGTATGCCACTGAGTAGAGCTGGAGTTTCTTTAACTGGGCAGTATATGGCATCTGTTTGAGCCCTTTGATCCTCTTGGTGAGGTACTTTTGGGGTCTTTCCAGTTGCTGCAGGTGTCTGGTAAAGTACATCCCAAACGGAGAATTGTACTCAATTATGGGCCTGATGAGGGATAAGTAAAGAAGCACAATGACCTCCCCTGATCTAGATGTGAATCCCTTCATGATTAGGTGGGCTATATAAAATGTTTTTCTAGCCACTTTGGCCACATGGTTGTCAAATGAGAAATTGCTATCAACTTGGGTCCCCAGGTCCCTAATTACTTCTTCTGTACTTAATGGATTACCACCTATTTGGTAATTTGTGGGCACTTTGTTTTTGCCAAAGGGGATGACTATACACTTTTTGGCGTTTAGTTCAAGGCCATGGCTCTGGCACCAGTTGTCTGTTTCTATGAGGCCCTTTTGGAGGATGCTTGTGTCGGCTGGAGAGTCGATTATGGCACCCAGTTTGCAGTTATCTGCAAACTTGGTCAGCCACAGTCCTTCCATGTTGGCCTGTACCTCCGAGAAATATATACCGAACAAGAGAGGTCCCAGGACTGAGCCTTGTGGGACACCACTTGTAACTGGTTTGGAGTCTGACATGGCTCCAGCAATTCTAACCATGTGGGTTCTGTCCTTGAGCCAGTTTGCAACCCATCTAGTGACATAGGGGTTTATATTTAAGCTGGTGAGCTTATCTATAATGCCCGAGTGGGGTATTGTATCGAAGGCTTTTGTGAGGTCCAGGTAGGCTGTGTGGACCACCTTCCCTTTGTCAATGGCCTTGGTGATTGTTTCAAAGAAATTGACCAAGTTTAAGAGGAAGGATCTGCTCTTAACAAAGCCGAACTGGGTAGGATCCAGTGTCTGTAGGTCCCCAATATCTTTATTTATGAGGTCCATGATGATCCTTTCCATAGCTTTGCAGACCAAGCTAGTCAGGCTTATGGGGCAATAGTTTCCAGGATCTGTTGAGGCACCACCTTTGTGGAGAGGGACCACTGTTGCTGTACGCTACTCTTTGGGTACATATCCTGTAGTAAGGCTGAGATTGAACAGTAGTTTTATGTTTGGGTTTAGCTCTTCTTGGAGTTCATGTAGGATGCAGCCCAGGACACCGTCTGGTCCCATTGATGCTGTGTTTTTTGCTTTGGAGAGGGCGGCTCTTACCTGAGCATCTGAGATGTCAAGGGGAAGCACTCTGCTGGGATAGATATTTGCCCTTTTGTTGGGAGGGGTAGAAGTTTGTGCTGAACCTGTCAGCTAGGATGTTGGCAATGTCTGTGGGTTTGGTGTATTTTTTGTCATTTTGGATTAATTCTGAGCATATCTGGGAATTCCCACCCAGGTTCCTAACATAACTAAAGAAAGCCTTGTGATTATCCTTAGTGTCCTGTACAATTTTTCTCTCGAAGCTAGCCTTAGATGATTTTATGAGTGCCCGTAGTTTTTTGCTAATACTGATCAGAGATGTCTTCCCTTTTTGGGATTTTGCTCTATCATGTAGTAGCTTCCTCCTTCTATTGTATAGTTTGTTTATGGCTGGGGTCCACCAGACAGGACATCTGCCTTTGGAGGATTGGGTCTTGGTTTTATTTGGGATTGCATGATCCATGCATTCCTGAAGGTGTTCATAGAATGCATTTATAAAGGATTCTGCAGTCTGGGCCATATTTTCCACAGACCCGGGGGCTTTGAAGGATTCCACCTCAGTTTTGAAGAGTGTGAAATTTGCTTTAGAGAAGTTTTTCACTGTGGTTTTCTGGGCAGGGGATGGGGTCGGGATGTGAATATCCAGTGAGATTATTTTATGGTCTGATCTTACCAGTGAGGGATACACTTCTGGTCTGGAGCATAGAGTCCCCATGTTGGTGATGATCAGGTCCAGTATGTTTTCCCCTCTTGTGGGAGTGGTAACAAGTTGTTCCATAGCATTTGAGTTTATAAATTCTAGGAACCTTTGGGCTAGGGTGTTGGAGCTAGAGTAATGCTCCCAGTCTATGTATGGGTAGTTGAAGTCGCCCAATATAATGGTGTTTGGAGAGACCTTCATATTTTCCAGTGTTCTCAGGAAGGCCGAGTGGGGTTCCTGGGTTTGGGAGGGTGGTCTGTAGCAGGCTATAAACTGGAAGGCAGTTTTACCCACTGTTAGTTGCACACGGATAGTCTCTGATGCTTTGTGCTGTGCCACCAACCTGGAGGTGTGGGTATCTTTGACGAATATTGATACTCCCCCTCCTTTTGTGGTTCGGTCCAAGTTTTGGGGCCGAAAAGCATGGTATGAGGTATAACCTGGTAGTGCTGGGGTGCTCTCGGGAGCCTTGAACCAGGTTTCTGTTACTGCACAGATATCGATGTTCTCCATGCTAAGGAGAGTTTCGAGTGCGTGCATCTTGAGGTTTAGACTTCTGGCATTGAGCAGCATTACTCTTAGTTTCTTATCCCTTGTGATACCTATGGAGGTGGGTTTGTCTTTAGAGCCTTGCCTAAAAAAGGCACTATGGGGGTAGCAAGAGCCTTTGCCAATATCCGAAAGCCCAGGGGTGACAGGTGCAAGCTGTCCCTAGCAAAGCATCATGGCTTGTTGAGCATGTCATCCCAGGCTGACAGGCATTGGTTCCCCTTTGAATGACACCAATACTTAAGCCATTTGTTGAAATTGATCATCTTGTCTTCATATTGTGGCATCATTCTTGGTGAGGGTAAGATGCTACTCAAGGTCAGGGTCATACTGGCCTGGGCTACATGCTCAGAGAGCTCCTCTATGTCTCTTTTCATGTAGTCCAGGGAGGTACATCTCAGGTCATTCACACCAGCATGGACAATGACTGAGTCATATTTGTACTTGCCTTGGAGTGACCTGAGTGCTTGTGTTATGTGGCGGATCCTAGCGCCTGACAGGCAGCTCACCATGACCTTCTCCTTGTTCAGCCTGGTGAGCAGGACGTCAGTGTGCCTGATGATAGAGTCACCTATTACAAGTGTATCAGGTGTGTTGTTTAGCCTTAAGGGCTGTGACTGTTCGGCACACTGGCTTTGTGAGCTATGTGTTGCAGGTGTTTTGTTTTGGGGTAACGGTTGCTTGGGTGTCTGCTTTGGAGGTCTCTGCTGCTTAGGCAGATTTTTATTTAGAACCTCCGAGTATGTTTTTGTGTGTTTATGTGTTTGGTTTGCTGTCGTGGTAGGTCTATGTGAGACTGGAATTGTAGTGAGTGTGGTTTCCTTCTCCTCCTGACTGGTTACGCCAGTACTGAGTTGAGAGAGCTTAGCCTCCAGTTTGGCTATATGGTTGCATCTCTCACATGTGTTGGAATTTGTTGGGAGGAGGAGAGGGTTGTCTGTGTACATGAGGCAGTTGTAACATTGCCTCAAGATTCCCAGAGTCACCAGCTGGACCGAGAGGAGATTGACAACTGACCTTTGGACATGCTAGAATAGTATTGAGAATTCCTTTATAACTGAAAAAAAGGGTCAATGGGGAACAAGGTACTCAAGGGGAGTTTGTGAGGGTGTAGTGCTTTTAATTTTTTAGTGCTGACTTATATAATTGCTTTAGTGAGCAAGTGCCAGGTAACTTAAATGCAATGTGTTACAGGTAACTTAAATGCAAAACCAACAAACAGTAACTTTCTTTCAAGTGAAACAAGGAAATAAGTACAGCAAGCAATGCAGGTATCACTAGGGATCCACAGAAGCGCTGAAAAGCCGCGTTTAGGTGGAATTAGCGTTTCAGGGAAATAACAAGCAAACAAACAACAAGCATACAAACAAAGCTAGATTCAGCAAGCCTTGATCTAGTCTATGCTACAGCAAACAAGGTGTACCAATTTCAGTAAGAAACAGTTCAAATATGCAGGCACTATAAGCCTTTAACCAGAAATTCCCAGCTCAGAAGGGCAGAGGTGCCTTGCAAGCACAAAGTGCAAGGTGCAGGTTTGTCTCAGAGGAAGATTGGCTGCTAGGCTGGAAATATTAGAAGAAGGGCAATTAGCCTAGTACTAATCTATGAACCTATGAACCTATGAGTCCAGCCTCTCCTCCCACAAGTGCGCAGACCACGAACCTTCTTAATGTAAAATAACTGGCCTGAAGCCCAAGTGCTTAAACCAGAACTAATACACTTTTAGAATAACAGACACTGAGCCTCAATCAGCAGTTCCCAACTTAGAAGGATGTAAGCTACCTGTTCTGCCACCACAGTGCAGGCCACAAACCTTCCTAATGTAAAACAACTGGTCTGAAGCCCAAGTGCTTAATCCAAAAGACTTAGAATGATAGCTACACTTTAATCAAGTTACTACCAAGCAGTAATAAATACAATTGAATACTTTAAAGAATGCCTGGATTAGTGCTCAAGTTATACAAACAAAGCTAGATTCAGCAGGCCTGGATCTAGTCTATGCTACACAAACAAGGTGTACCAATTTCAGTAAGAAGCAGTTCATATATGCAGGCATTATAAGCCTTTAACCAGAAATTCCCAGCTCAGAAGGGCAGAGTCCAGCCTCTCCTTCCACAAGAGTGCAGACCATGAACCCTCTTAATGTAAAATAACTGGCCTGAAGCCCAAGTGCTTAAACCAGAATTAATACACTTTTAGAATAACAGATACTGAGTCCTCAATCAGCAGTTCCCAACTTAGAAGGATGTAAGCTACCTGTTCTGCCACTACAGTGCAGGCCACAAACCTTCTTAATGTAAAACAACTGGTCTGAAGCCCAAGTGCTTAAACTAAAAGGCTTAGAATGAGTTACACCAAGCAGTAATAAATATAATTGAGTACTTTTAAGATGACGCAAATGCAAAATAAAGTAGGAAGAAACACAAATACAGTAAAAGCAGATAACATTTTTTTTTTTTTTTCACAACTGAACTTCTTAGGTAACAGAAGGTTGAAACCTGAGACAGCTTTTAAGAAAGAAATCTCAAAAGAACCAATGAGGTGCTTAGTCTAAGCTGTAGTCCAGGTGACCTCAGTCAGCCAATGACCTCAAACAATTCTCTCTCACTGAAATGCCTGATGGCTTTGGCTAAACCAAGATGTCCCTGAATATGTGCTCAGACACACAGCCTCCACAAACACTAGGCCCAAATACAAGCCTGAATATGGAAATGCTACAAATATCCCCACTACTTAGAACAAACTGCAGAAATGTTTCTCACAGCTGAAAAGCAGCAGTGAACCTTTAAATGAAAGTTTTAAACAGCTAAACGAGCCTCTAGAAAAAAAGAGTTTAACTGCAACAAGTTATCAGAAACAAACAACCCAACAGATGCTTAATAAAAGTGGACAATTTCCAGTTAATACCTCACACACAGTGAAACTAGCTAGAAAAATAAACAGTACACAAAGTGCTATAAATAACAAAGAAATAAAGAACAAAATAAACAAAAAACAGGATACTTAATGTTATATATTATAGCTCTGAGTTTCCTCAGTGTCCTTCCTTCAATTAGCACAGGGTGTTATTTTATGAGAAGAGATAAAAAGTGTTGTTAAGCTAAAAGTTAGAAAAAGTATGCTAACCTAAGTCAAAAATGATTGAGAACTACATAAAATATGTCATTATTATTGTAAACTGTTATGCAGAAAGAAACATACAAGATAATGGTATAAGAGATGCCTCTTTCAAAGAGAAATACCTAGATCCTACCCAATTTGGCTTCGTCAAGGGCAGATCCTGCCTTTTGAATCTGGTCGACTTGTTTGAAACAGTCACCAAAGCCATAGATGAAGGGAAGGTAGTCCACACAGCCTATCTGGACCTAGCAAAGACATTTGACACAATACCCCACTCGGGCATCATAGATAAGCTATCCAGCTTAAATATAAACCCCTATGTCACAAGATGGGTCGCAAACTGGCTCAAAGACAGAACCCACAGAGTGAGAGTTGCTGGAGCCATGTCAGACACGAAACCGGTCACAAGTGGCATCCCACAAGGTTCTGTCCTGGGACCGCTCTTGTTCGGTATATACTTTTCCAAGGTACAGGCCAATGTGGGAGGACTATGGCTCACCAAGTTTGCAGATGACTGCAAACTGGGCGCCATAATCGACTCTCCAGCTGACACAAACATCCTTCAAAAAGGTCTCACAGAGACAGATAACTGGTGCCAGAGCCATGGTCTAAAGCTAAATGCCAAAAAGTGTATAGTCATACCCTTTGGCAAAAACAATGTGCCCACAAATTACCACATAGGCAGTAACCCATTAAGTACAGAGAAAGTAATTAGGGATCTGGGGACCCAAGTTGATAGCAATCTCTCCTTTGACAACCACATTGCCAAAGTGGTTAGAAAGACCTTCTACATAGCCCACCTCATCACGAAGGGTTTCACATCTAGATCAAGAGAGGTAATCGTGCCCCTTTATTCATCCCTCATTAGGCCCATCATAAAATATAATGCCCCTTTTGGGATGGACCTTACCTGACACCTGCAGCAATTAGAAAGACCCCAAAAGTATCTCACCAAGAGGATCAAGGGTCTCAAACAGATGCCATATGCTGCTCGGTTAAAAAAACTCCAGCTCTACTCAGTTGCATACCGCCTACTTCGAGGCGATCTATGCCTGACATATAAAGCTATGTCCAATCCAGAATTAATGGACATGCTCCACCTCAGTAAATCTAAATCCCTTAGAGCCACACGCTTGAGGGACTTGAACCTCAGCACAGAAATAAATAGAACTTGCTGGAGGGACAGATTCATAACCCAGAGGCTCCCTTCGCTCTGGAATAGAATTCCAATTCATGTTAGGCAGAGCACCTCACTGAATCTCTTCAAGAAGAATCTTGATGAGTGGATGGGGGATCGTAGGTTTGTCCCGGGGAATACTTCCGTGTCACTATTAGACAGAGGCACAGTAAACTAAACCTTAAAAAGGGCACAGTATACTCAAATCAAGGGGTGGCGTAAGCCAAACAAAATCGGGCTAGGCTAGTAATTGTCCCAGGGCAGATAGCCTAGTATGAACCTATGAACCTCTGAACCTATGAAACTTGAGTAATTTTAATATGTTCTCAGGAAAAAAAAGACAGTTCCGGAAAATGTGAGAACAGAAGATGGGAGGGCAGCAGAGAATGCCTACAATGTGGCTATTTGGTGTAATGCATATTTTAATAAACTCTTTCATAATGAAAGTGATATCACAATAGATACAAGTGATATTTTCTTGTTCTGTATTGTTACACTCTGAGGTTTCTTTTGCTATTTTAGGAACATAGGAATAACACCAGCTAGTGATCACTAGGACCATAAAATACCTAGCTGTACACACCTTTAAGAAGACAAACTTAAAAGTTATTTTTAACCTTGGTAAGCACTTAGTACTTCTTACCTCCCAAATCAAGGAAGCCTTTAAATGATTACCCTGGTATAAATGTATGTTTACCCATTCAGTAAACAAGACCAGCCATAAAGGCAGTCCAAATAGTACTTTGACCTAACATTGCAACTTAATCTATAGGCTGGGACTATACTGTGTATTGAGTAAAAGTTGTAGTTTGGTAATACAGGATATGTTTTGAAATTTATAAATGAGAAATACTGTTGTGTGTGCATTATATTTATCCATTAAAAATAATTTCCAGAAAAACGACACCTTTTAGCACTGGTCCCATGTTTCTAAAAGGGTGGAAAAGGACAAGGACGATATTAGGGATAATCAGCCAATGGCATTACTGTCCCTGCCTTTCAACTTTTTTTGAAAAGTTGCTGACCAAACAGTTAAGAGAGTTTTATCATGGTTTAGTGGTGGCTAATCTATAA
The DNA here is from genome assembly GCF_019279795.1 of Protopterus annectens. NCBI lineage: Eukaryota > Metazoa > Chordata > Ceratodontiformes > Protopteridae > Protopterus > Protopterus annectens. Next base: position 1,037,887,467 of record NC_056741.1, read on the forward strand.
AAACAGTTTTACTGACATTGAAAAATATCTATCAAGCCCTTAATAGATCAACATTGAGTATGAATCTGCTAAAGCTTTTGACATCCTGTCTCATAATGATGATTTAATATCCCTGCAAAATGACTTGAGGCTAGGAGATCTAGACAGAAGCTCCTGCATCCTAGATGCTCAAAGACCCTCACAGCCCAGAACTCTGACATCTTATATCTCATATGGGACTGCTACTCAGAGAAGAACTTGAGTGCACATTTGAATGGGACACGGCAGCTGTGTGGAAAGAATGGAACTACCACAATTCCCACAGACACAGAAGCTGAGCTCAAGCAAGGTTAGAGGCAGCTGCAGGGAGGGAGTGGAAGATGGTCCAAGTGGGAGTGTGTAGTTTAGGACTTCTCAGGAGTTAGATTTACGTTTAGAAAACAAAAGAATGTTTTAGTGTTAGGGAGCAGGAAGGTAGGTTATGGTTAGGAAGTGACAGGAAATTTGAAGTTTAGAAAGTGACTGTTAGGGAGTAGAAGTGAGGTTTTTGGGTTAAGGAATGATTGGGGACATTACAGTTTAGTGATTAGGGTGGAGTTTTAGGTTTAGGGAGCAATCCTGGACTTTAGGGTTAGGGGGTGGGTGGAGAGTGTTAAGATTAGGGTTAGAGACCTTGTGAGTGTTTCATGGTTAGAGTAAGGGCCTCGGTAGGGCTATGCAGTTCAGTAAGGTCAAGCATACCTCTCAACTGCTTAGAATTTCACAGATTATCCAAATGCTTGCACAGTAATTTTTGCTATGTTCCTCAAAACAATTTGTGATTTTCTGGCAAATCATTAAGGACTGGAGTTACTAAATAATGACAGACTTGGGTTTCATGCCTCATATCCTTCAGAAAATTCATGCTAATGAAAAACCTGTAATTCCATTGAGTTTCTAAGTTTATAAAAGCAATATTTCACATCTGTTCCTGATTTTGGGCCTTTGTTTCTCCCCATTACTTTTGGCTTTGTGTAGATTTCTTGCACTGAGAGGACAAGAGGTATGAGACTAGGTAAATAAGTAGGATCAGGCTAGTGGAAGTTAGGGCATTTGACATTTACAGCAAGTGGCAGTGAGCAACTTGGTTGTGAGCTAGTAGCACGTAAACACTTGTAGCAGACTTGAGAATGGGTGATAATGCCTTAGAGTGGAATTGATCCTGTATGTAAGGCAGGAAAAAAAAATCAAAGATGGAATCTAAATACTGTTCAAATATCAGACCTCTGGGGTCAATACTGGGACCTTTTATTTTTGTGATTGCAATAAGTATAAGTTAACACATAGAAATTGTCTCATAAACAGTTATTTGTGCAGATGATACAGTTGTGTTTAGCAATGGAAGAGATGAGTCTGCAGCAGTACATAAATTACAGTCTCAATTTGCACTTAAAATGTTGAGAATCCCCAATAAAAGAAATAGTTGAAACTATACTTTATACAAATGTAACGTCTTTCTGTAGCAATAAAATGCCAGGAAGAGTGTAAATATGTATGTGTTTTAGTTTGAATGAGTTTTTTTGCTGGTATGTAGGTCCATCCTTGTAGTAGAGCCCTAGGGCTGAGTATTACTGTCATGTGCTACTTTCTGTTACCTACTTTCCCTAGCACCTGATGTACAAAGCCCTTAATATGTGATACATCTAGGTAGAAGCAAAGCTCTGAGTCTTGGGGACAGTCCTAATTTAACTAGGAAATGTATTAGCAAGAAAATAATAACAGAACACAACACTGAAGAAACAATAGTCTAAATATAAGAAGAAATACTTTCCAATCATAGCAAGCTTTTATTAACTATGCACCTGTCCTATGCCTTAGTTGTTATTTACCCTGTGGCAATGCAGCATACTGTTTCAAAATCCAGCTTAGCACACTGTGTAGTAACTATTTTGTTCAGCAATTACTTTTCCAGAACATTCTTTCATACTGCATTAATGTTTCCTGTAAATCAATTGTGTTTTTCATTGAAACAATGTCTAACACATAACAAAAGCTGTAAATGAGTGTCTATTTAACTACATGCAGCTATAGCTTCTCAGAAAATTACAAATACAAGAGGACTTATGCTGACAGATTGCATTGTAGTAAAGTGCTATATTATTACCAAATTACTGCAGAGAGTTGGAAAACTTGTGCCAGAAAACAATGCAGTCGTGCAAATCATGTTCAAAACTAGGTACTAGTAGATATATAAAAACTGGTATTCTGTGACTGCTAGAAGGTTTATCATAAGTTAAAATTATAAATACTAGGAAAACACAGATATTTTTAATGCTTTAAACTGCCAGTCTGATATCAAGCCTAGGGGTACTGTCAGTTGCCATTACCCTACCTGTTCCATAATGAGAAAGCCATTGTCATTGTTTTGGACCCGGTCCCCCCCCACACACACACACACACACACACACACACACACACACACACACACACACACACACACACACACACACAGCTGTCACACTGTATGGCTGAGCACTATGGTAATGTGCTTCTTTCACTCCCTACCTGCCCTGGCACCTGATATACAAAGCCCTTAATGTGTGATGCATCTGTGTGTTCACTATGTGCAACCCACTGGGACATATATATCTATGCCCAATGTTTATGCAGCCTGCCTGCTGAAAATGCACCTAGTGTCATTTAGCAAACTGGTAGGCACTGAAAAACACTTCTGCTCTCCAAAGAAATTCAAATCTTACCACTTTCCTCTCCAGCTTTCTTTCTGGGACTTCCCGTCATAAGTATTTGCAGGTATGACCACACGAGGTGGAAGATGGCATCGTAATACTATACAATGTACATAATGTGGTGCAGTTATATGGAGTCCTACAATCCTTTAATCTTAAACAAATGCTGCAAAAAGCAAGGTGGCATGTTTGAATGAAATTATACCTCAATCCCCACAAATTGCCTTTAGTGCAGGACATTGTACAGACATTTAAGGAGGCATGTACAGAATGTACTCTGTTAATTACAGTAGAAAAATAGTTTTCACAGCCAGAAGCTAGAATAAACCTCTTCTATCCTGCAGTCTGAAGACATGTTGTTGTTGTTGTTGTTTGTCTTTCGGCTTTTCCCGGTCAGGGCTATAGGTACAAATGAAAAAGAGAAAATAAATGGAAATTCTACTTTATGTTAGCCATTCTGAACTGCTCCATCTGTTGGTGTTCAGCATTTCTCTCCCAAGTACAGAGTTTGTGGGAGACATAGTACTTGTTGAGAGGAAAGAGGAGGAGCTTTACATAAATAAAATGACCAAAACATAATGCCAGTATTCATTTTCTAGCTAGAAATTACACAACAACTGCTATTCAGAGAGAGAGAGAGATAGAGGTACAATACACATAATGACATATTTTCTTTATATAATTTGAAACATGAGCAATATGTAAGAGTTACATGAACTGCACATTTCCTAGTTCTGCTTTATTACTTCATATCAACTACTGATCCTCAGTTTCTGACCCCCTCAAGCTCCACCATACTGCTACCCATAGGCTTTCTTTCAAGGGCAGTTAAATATGTACTGCAGTAATTAGGCAAACAGCCTCAGTGTGATTGTGCCAGAAACAGAGCAAATCACTTTTTTTTAAGGCTAGGGATGTTGGTACTGACTATATAAGAACATTCATATACTCCTGAAAACAGCTATAGGGATATAGTGATACCTTCTGTCATGCCAGAATTCATCCCACAGTTGAGCCTTCTCAGAGCTATAGAACTAAGAGTTACACACATTCCCCACTACAGCAGCATCAGTCCCCACATATTAAACCCTCATGCCCAATTGCTAATCATTGATGGCTGTCTATATTCCATAATCCCCTGGGGAATAGAAAAGACATTTCTCTAAATATTAAATAAGCCCTGTTCTCCATTTACTGATCCTTGGTGCCTGGCTATACTTCTAATCCTGGTTACCAGCTTTGCTAGTTGGTTGTCTAGGACAATGTTGTTAGAAGGCACACTTTTGCTTGGTATACACACAACCCCTATAAATACTCTACAGTTAAAACTACAAAAGCAAAGTCACATAGGATGCTGTATGTCATCTATACATTCAAAGGCTTATCATGGTTACAAAAGTAAGATGTATGTAGGCGGTTCCTCAATGCTTATTTCCAGAAGGCATCACTGGCTGCACTTAATAAAGTGTAATAGCAGAGTACATGGATGAAGGTTAATTTCACTGGACATTTTATGGGTGCAGTGATGTGACACCAGGTGATTTTTTTTTCCACTTTTTTTTTATTTTTTTTTACACTAAGTGATAATTGAAACTCAAACCTGAATCAGAAATAACTAAATATAAGTAATTATTTATCTTTTGTACTATCATGGATGATTAGGGTGCTGTTTTAACAAGAGAAAAATATAGTCTATGATAATCCATATAGCTAACAAAATGAAAATAAATTACCAACACAGTCAGGATGTATGAAAAATGTGTTAAAATATAGCAAAGTGCTTTAATATAAATATTAGAGTCAGAAGATAGACAGTTTGGTCCACCAAGTGTAATCATGCCTATTCATAGTGATAGATTTATCCATCCAGTAAAATCAATTACCCTTTTCTGAACTCCACTTATAATTATTAAATGTGTGCATTATGTTTATTTTCCAAACACCTTTATAATAAATTGAAACTTGGGTACATTGTTGAATGTCTGTCCCAAAGTCTTACTAAAAAAAAAAAGTTTAAGATGCCTTTCCCCCCACTAGTTCCCTGAGTCAGTTGTCAACATGTTTAATGCAGCTCATGCAACAGAAGCCCCTCCTCAGTGACGTGAAGAAAAGGTGATGTTAGACTGCAGATCTACCATCATCTGATTGACCCTGGTCTGCCTTCTCAGTTAAGTGAACAAAAAGGGAGTTGAAACCGTAGGTATACCATCCTCTAACTTATCGTGGTCTGCCTTCTCAAGTGAAGTGAAAAAAAAGAGGTGAGAGATTGCAGGTGTAAGATTAGGTTTCACTTAAATGTAGTTTGTTAGAGATAAACACAGTATTCTGTTTGCATAGATCTAGAGATGCAGCCATATAAAAGCAAGCCTATACCTTCATTTGGGTCTATATTAGAAAATCAAAGTTTCAAAACTTTGAATGTTCTAATATCGACCCCTATTCAGCAAAAGATGAAAACATCGAACATACAGAACAGTGAATTTTTTCCTAGGGAAAACATTCGTTTTTCCAAAACAGATACACACAACACAAGCACACCAAACAAACAGCAATCTACACACATACACCTAAAATCTTACACCTAACCCTACACTAAACTATACACACACCACTAACTATCCATTTACCTTAACCCAAACCTTAACCCTAAGGTTCATCACTATCGCACACTCACCTCACCCATGCCCTAACCCTAACTCACCTAACCTGCCCTAACCCTCACGTCCACACAATCGCACACATACCTAACCCACAACATAACCCTAACTCACCTAACCCGTCCTAACCCTCATGTCCACACAATTGCACACATACCTAACCCGCATCCTAACCCTAACTAACCTAACCCGCACTCAATCGCACACTTACCTGAACCCGACCCGTAACTTTCCACCACAGTGCTGAAAATACCAAAGCAACAGAAACGGACAACTAAATTCTTTCCCTAGGAAAAAATTTGGTTTTCTGTTGCTTTGATATTTTCAGCTTTCGCTGAATAGCGGTCAATATTAGAACATTCAAAGTTTTGGAACTTCAGTGCTCTAATATAGACCCCCATTATTTTATATATTACATTTTGCATGCAATTTCAATACAAAGGAATGTTTCAGTACAAATGAATAACCTTTGGTCAAGAATACTGATAAGAATAAAATGTGTTAACAGAAAGTGCCGTACATTGAGTACAAACAAATCCTGTTTAGATGGTACAAGGCTTGGGAACCAAAGAAGGTATGTAGAACTTTTAGGAAATTTACAGGGCTTTGGTATTATTGAGAGAGCTACTTCAGGCACAGAAGTAAGTTTTAGTTGGGATTGACACACAGAAAGTCATAGCAGTGCAGTCCACAGAAGTAGAGTACAGACACTTGAGACTGAATGCAGAAGGAATAATTCTGAGAACAGAATTTACAGACAATATAATAAGTGCAGAAGCTATGGACATTGTATTCCAGCCTTTTTCAGTTTTTCAACACTGTTGTTGGAGACAGTAAGATTTGATTCAGATACTGTAGATAATGAGTGGAGAAACTATGGGCATTGTAATTCAGTCTGTTTCAGTTTATCAGCACCGTTATTTGAGATGGTAAGATTTGATTTGGATATTGTCGATAATGAGTGGAGAAACTATGGGCATTGTAATTCAGTCTGTTTCAGTTTATCAGCACTGTTATTTGAGACGGTAAGATTTGATTTGGATATTGTTGATAATCAGTGGAGAAACTATGGGCATTGTAATTCAGTCTGTTTCAGTTTATCAGCACCGTTATTTGAGACGGTAAGATTTGATTTGGATATTGTTGATAATGAGTGGAGAAACTATGGGCATTGTAATTCAGTCTGTTTCAGTTTATCAGCACCGTTATTTGAGACGGTAAGATTTGATTTGGATATTGTTGATAATGAGTGGAGAAACTATGGGCATTGTAATTCAGTCTGTTTCAGTTTATCAGCACTGTTATTTGAGATGGTAAAATTTGATTTGGATATTGTTGATAATGAGTGGAGAAACTATGGGCATTGTAATTCAGTCTGTTTCAGTTTATCAGCACCATTATTTGAGATGGTAAAATTTGATTTGTATATTGTTGATAATGAGTGGAGAAACTATGGGCATTGTAATTCAGTCTGTTTCATTTTATCAGCACCGTTATTTGAGACGGTAAGATTTGATTTGGATATTGTTGATATCTCCCTCCACTCCATAATGTTACTACATAATAAAGCAAGAATTGGCGCATAAAGGAGAAACTGGCACTTTTCAACACAGTTCTGGGTAATTAAAAGTTAAGGGCATTTATTCCTGTCATTCCAACTTCATTACAGTCATTTCTAGTATCATACGTTCCTTTCAGTTCTTACAGCAGATATATCATCCTCTGATTGACCCTGGTCTGTAGATAAATCAGCTGAGTCTATAGAAAGCTTTATGGAAAATAAACTTACCTGACAATAATATACAGCACTTCAGTGGAGGATACTTAGGAACATTCAGGCCAAAACTGATAGATAAAGATAAACATATAGATCCACAGCATTATGTCAAAGTTTCAGTCATTGTAGCATGTACTTGCCAATTCCAACATTCACACTGTTAGAATGCTGAAAATGGAGACCTACTGCTCACTATAGCCAGGTCCTGCAAGAAAGAAGTGGTCTATTATGGTGGATTCTCCAAAGATAGAAAATACCACCCCTCACCAATGCAGATACTTGGGACTGTCATTATTAGAGATTTATCTGAAACAGCTTCCTGATTGCTCAAGCTAAATATGAGTCCAGATTTACCAGTTTGGAATTTAGTCTATCTGTACTTCCAGTAACCACATCTTCCGTTCAGCTTAACTGAATTAAATTTGCATTCACTTCATGGCTCAGATGTGGCTAATTGACAATCATCTTGCTTTTATACACCTGGCTATCAATCCATCTGTCTTACATACTTGTTTGCACTTTTCTAAGTATTTAGGTGTACTGGTCAACGTGGATGATATTTCAGCCATGACAAGGTAAAGGTAAAGTGCTGAAGAGCAGATACATTTACTTTTGCAAAGTACAGTTCAGCTAATTACATATTTGCTCAAACAAATTGATGCTATTAGATACAGGCTGTATACATATGATATCAAAATGCAATGCAAGTGAACACTGTTTGACTTATGTCACAAGTTGTTGTAAGACAACAGTCCCATCCTTAGATCTATTTATGGAACTGTGTCAGAATCATCAAAGGTGGGCACATCCAGGGTCAGATGTGGAAAAACTGCACATTGTTTTATTTTAGTGAATGCTGTGGTATGTTTGTCAAGCACGAATGTTTTTAATAATGTATATGTATAGAAATGAGTCCTATGCAGGACCATAACCTGAGTGGGGAAAAGGGGTCACTATCCCAGATCAAGCTTTTAAGGGACATGATTGGTAAGTGCTGATGCTGCAGGAATGCAGTACCAACACTGCCTTATGAAGCACTCAGTGCACAATGATTTAACTGTAGCAAGCTGGTTGTAATACTTGTAGCAAGCAGCTTGCTATAGTTTCAGAGTAGAAGAACTTTATATGGTCTTCAGCTTTGGGGAAAGACCTTTTTTAGCTCCTCAACTTCAAGCTGAGGGAGGCACTAATTCAGGGATCTACTCAGGGCACCAGATGACCTAGCTATACATCTAGTTCTACGTCATTGATCCATGTAGTTTTGGAAGATTGTGACGTTAAGATGAAAGCTAGCAGAGGATTTCAGAACAGTAGAGGATTGTGCTAAGTGTAAGATGTGAACCAGAATTTTAGGTCTGCTAGCTTAATCCCACCAAAGAGCTGATGTAGTGGGTAAGCCAAAGAGAAATGAGAAGGTTACTATAGTTTAAGAGTGTATTAAGTTCTGTGGTGTTTATGGCTTGGTTAGAACCTAATGAAATCACTTAGTGTATTGTAGCTTGTTTTAATACTGGAATCAGTGATGGAACACAAATCATACTACATAGTGTACTCTGAGGAACAAACAAGTCGAGAAAGGTCTAAGCAGAGGGTATGAGAAGAATACAGTTTGGGATGGGAAAAGTGTGAGAAGATTAAAGATACATGTTACACTTCTTAATCAGTCAAGAATTTGTTGGTGGGGAAGATCTAGGTGGGTCATAATGAGAAAGCAGGACATAGCCAGAGGTTAGGTATTTCACACTAAGTATTCCCTATTAGCACATATTATATATTATACATTTTACAGCTTGATATATTTTCAATACTAATTTCTTTTTTTAAAAAAACATTTTTATGTTGTTTTCATTATAAACACATGCAAATGTACATATAACAAGTACAATAAAACAATAACAAAACTATTTATAATATTTACATTCATCCATGATAAACAATCATTTTATCCATGAGAAGTTATCAGTATTTGTTTAAAAGGTTTTCCAATTTTTTCCATGCTATTTTTTATGAGTAATGTTATGAGTTTTATAACAAATGGTTTGCAGTTCTATTTTACAAACAACTTTTGCTAAATTAATAAAAATCTTCAAACGTCAAATCTTGTTTACTTTTCGAGTTCAAAGTAATAACTTTTCTGGCAATTGCAAGAATTGACCAGAGTAACCGAATCTGAGATTTAGGTATTGCATTAGGTATGGGAACAATGAATAGGATTAGTGAGTTAGAAATATGACAGTTATCAGACCATAAAGCATTTACAAAATATCTGAAGTCTTTCCAGTATTGAACAACATTTTTACATTCAATGAACATGTGAACCCAGTTGGCCTCTAGTAATTCATCACATTTCCAACATTTACTTTCACCGTTTTTGAGTATAAGATTTATTTTATGTGGAATATAGAAACTCCTATTCATAAATTTCCATGTATACAATCTCCAATATAATGAAGAAGAGTTACCATACATAGAATTCAATAATTTTTTGGATTCATCAGATATTTATTCTCCATTAATCTTTACATAGTAATTCCAAAAATCTGAGTCAGACTTTAGAGTGTCTTCTCTTAGTATCTTATAGATAGGTGAGATAATTAATTTGTGATTATCTGTCTTTTCAAGACACCTAATAAAAAGTTAATTCAAACTAGGTATAGATTCAGTCTCTAGGTTGATTGATACTCTCATTTTGTTCTCTATAAACTGCTGTAATGAGTGTATAAACAACCATCTGTCTTAACTATTATCAAAACTACATAAAAGAGAGTTTAGTGGTTTAATACTCTTATTTTCAATAAACTGATGCCAGAATATCAAGTTATTTTCCTTTAATTTTTGCATCACATTGATGTTGAAAGAATCTAGGCAATCAGGGAGTATGTTATAGGGAATGTAAGAAATAAAAATTGTTTAATGTAATTGCAATTAATTATATTTTTAAAGTTATTAAATATTTTATTACTGCCATAAGAAAAATGATCAAACTTCTTATTAAATAAACAAAATTCACGTAAAAGCCAATGAACTCTCCTTATTCCATATTGTTCCTTAAATTGATTTTCTATAGTTTTCACATCAGTTATATGAATCTCATGTATTGTTTTCCAGCCAGATATATGTGTAGGTGTGATCCAATGTAATATTACATTAATTATAACTGATTTGGAATAAAGATCTAAGCTAGGGAATGCTGTCCCATTACTGTCCCAAGCTCTAATGTGCCATTTATATGCAATCCTAGGTTTTAAGGGGAACCATAAAAATGTAAGTAGCATGGGATCTAATTTTTTAAATACGTTTTTGGGAGGAGGTAGTATCAATGACTGTATATAAAACAGAATTTTAGGTAAAATTATCATTTTAATTAAAGAGAGCCTATCCTCTATTGTGAAGAACATTTTATTCCATCTTTTGATTAGTTCACTAATGGTGGTTATTAAATTATTGTAGTTTAGTTTAACAGACTCTTTCCATGTAGTCTTTATACTGACACCCAAATATTTTAATACATCATTTTTCCCAATTAAACAGGTTATTCTATTTTGTTGATCCTTTTGTAAATTAGTAATGTATTGGATTTCTTATGATTAAATTTAAGCCCTGAAATTCTTTCAAACTTGCTTAAGGTATTTATAACATCATGCAAAGAACCATCAATATCACCCAATGTTAGCAATATATTATCAGCAAATAATTGTATCTTAGGACAATAGTCTTTATTAATTTGAAAGCTTTTTATATTTTGCTTGTCTCTGATATATGTAGCAAAAGGGTCCATTGAAAGAGCAAACAATAATGGTGACAAAGGACAACCTTGTCTAGTTCCCTTGAGGATTTCTAGTGGTGAGGCTAGACATGATCTGATTTTCACATAAGCTTGTGCCCCACTATAAATTGTCATTAATAAGTTGACAAAATCTGAGGAGAATTCAAAGCCAATCAGAATTCTTTGTTGATAAGACCAACTAATAGAACCAAAAGCCTTATCTATCTCTAGGCTGATAATAATTAGTTGTTTTTTGTATTTGCATGCTATGATTACTAATGATAATAATGTAATAATGTTATCTTGCACTTTTCTATAAAGAATGAACCCTGTCTGATCATTACATATTAGATTAGGTAATATTTTCTTTATCCTATTAGCGAATATTGTCATGTAAATTTTATAATCAGTGTTTAGTAATGAAATTGGCCTATATGAATCACAAGATTTGGGGTCCTTACCTTATTTTAATATGGGGAAGATAATTGAGTATTTCCATGATGGAGTTGTTATACATTTTTGCTTAACCATAGTAAAGGCACTCATCATTTTCTTTATTATATATTCAGGAAAAATCTTATACAGTTCAGGAATTATTCCATCCAGTCCTGGACCTTTATTATCTTTTAAATTTTTTATTTGGTCTTTCACTTTTGTTAGTGTTATTTGTTTATTTAATATGTTATTTTGTTGCATTGACACCTTAGTAGTTATATTTTTTTGAATAGAAGTATTTATTACATTATCTGTCTCAAAAAGTGGTGTGTTATTATTTATATCTTTATAGTAGTTTTTGAACACTTCTAATATGCCCATTAAGTTAGATGTACTCTTAGCTGAACCGTCGATTTTATATTTAATCTCATTAATATGATTTTAATTGTTTATTTTTTTTATCTTACCGCTATTTTATGTAGCTATTTGTGATTTACAGCATAAGATTGTAATTTACAGTTTTCCAGGTTTATGGCTACCTTATGATTCAGAACTTCTAAGTATTTTTGATTTAACTTAGTAATTTTGTTATGTGCTACTTGGTTATTTGGTTTTGCATCCATTTTTATCTTGTCTACTTTTTTTGTAAGCCTAAAAGTTCTTTGTCCCATTCTCTCCTTTTTTCTTTAAGGTACTAATATTTTATTCTATCATATATATAAACTTTAAAGGTGTCCTATAGTATAGTATCAGTCACTTCACCATTATCATTTGTTTCCATAAACATGTCCATTTCTTTCATTATCCATTCCCTAATGTCTTTCAACTTAGTTATGTAAGCAGGAATTCCCTGTAGAAATCTTAAATCATCTGTATGTGTAGTTAATGTAAAGTTTATAGCATTATGGTCCAAAAGTGGACAAGTCATTATAGATACATCACTTATTTTAGAGTATATATTATTTGATACAAAGACCCTATCAATGTTTGTTTGTGTACCAAACCGATATGAATAGTGAGTACAGAATAAGGAATAATGTCCTCTTAGGCCATGTATATCTTTAAGGTTCATCTGGTTTGTAAAGTCATTTAACTTCTTAGCTTGAGATGTTAGTTTTATTTTACCATTTTTAGAAGTATCATTGCCTGATAATAGGCAGTTAAAATCACTTGTTGCTATAATTTCCCCTTTTGCATTTAAAGTAATCAGGTCCAGATATTTGTAAATATATTTAGCACTCAGTCCTGGTATCCAGTATGTATAAATCAAAGTATAATACTTCCTACTGATTTCCAAAATAACCATGCTTAGCATCCCATCTTTATCTGAAATTGTACCTATAAATCTTGGCATAGTATAAGTATTTTTCCATAGAATAAGAGTGCCCTTTCTCTTATTCTTAAAACATGAATCAGCCAGAATGGTATAGCCATTGAATCAGTATTTTTGTAGATCTTTTTTTAATAGATGGGTTTCCTGTAAAAAGATGATCTGGGCTTTATGCATGTTGATGTATTTAAGCAAAACAGCTCTTTTGACAAACCATTAATATTTAATGATAAACATTTTTAAGCCATTGCCTATAATGTGTATGTTATTACTAACTGAAAGACCTTTCTTCTGTGTTGAATTGAAATGTACTTGAAATGTATTGAAATCTACTGAAAGCTTACCTATCATGGATGCATAATGTGTATTAAGCACTACTTTCAAAAACCCAAAACTATTTACAAACACATACATGAAATATTAATTTTCTGGTTTAGTTAAAAACTTAACTAAACCATCCATCTACCACCTCTCCAATACCAAAAGACACAAATTATCCATCTCTGCTTAAAATATAGTATAAAACCAAAAAAGAAAAGCATTATGAAAGCAACTAAAGAAATCTGAATCCATGAAATATACATTAGAATGTGTCCAATATACCTGAAGCTATATGAATATGTCACATATGATAATAGCACCTCTAATATGTAGATATGTCAGAAATATAAATCAGATCAAAGTATTTATAAACATTAGAAGCTGAAGGTTAAGAAGATTGTCAATATTTCCAAGACTTTTCAAGAAACATCAGATGGTTTATGCATTTTTATCAGTCATCTATTTAATATTTTTCATGTAAGGATCTGTTGAATATATATATATATATCTATATATCTATATATATATATATATATATATATATATATATATATATATATATATATAAAACACTTATTACAACATAACTATTATATTTTGCAATTATACACATATGTATTAACACTATGTTGACGTCCTTCATCAGGAAGGGGGGAGAGAAAAAAAGAGGGGCCTCACAACCCTCTGTTTAGTTACTAAAGGTTTAGTTATATAATATAAGTCTGATGTTAATATGCATAATTAGTTTTCTAATGCAGCTCCTAGTTCACTTGATGTCATTTAGTTACTAATAGTGTAATTGAATCTGAATATATGCATCTATAAGAGGACAAAGGCATTTTCAAAGGAGTTAAACACTTTAATCAGAACTAATTATTTACCATTTAAAGTATCTTGTGAAGGATAACAGAATTTCAAGAGAAAATAATTCTAAGTACAACCATTTAACAAGTTCAAAAGGTCAAATGATGTCATCACTGTTGTTTTCTCAAGCTGCAGCTTCATAAACTTGTTAAAAAGTATCTAAATAGGCTCATGCACAACAGAAATTGTCTCTAGTGAAGAAAAATGCATTTTTTTGGCAGGAAATTCCAATCTTGTAGCTTTTAGAGTTTACAGAAAGCAAAAAAAAAAATGCTCAAGCTGCCTTGTCAGTACATGTCATGAATCTCCACAATGAGAACAGTCACACAGACCATGGGCAGGATTCACGATGGCTTACACGGAGTCTAAGAGTCGTGTAAGACTCCATGCAGCCATAGCGATCCAGGAACAGCCCGAAATACCATGTAAGAGACCAGCTAAAACGTCTCTTAAACGGGCAGGGCGTGGATATGCTAATTACCTCACTTGCAGCCGAAAGGCATGCAAATGAGGTAGATTAATGATCCACGAAGCTGAAACCAGCCCGTGTAAGAGTCGTGTTAGGTGCAGAAATGTACTCAGTTGACAACTGAGTACGTTTCTGCAAATAACACAATGGAGCCATGTCAGCTCCAAATAAAGTGTGCATATGTGTCAGGCAGCATGCCAATGGCCAAATATGTGGCCACTGGCACGGTAACTCAATGCAAACATGAAAAATATTTTTTTTTTTCGGCGATCGGCGAGGTTTAAATGCAGCGCAGCCCCGCGCAAACGGGCTGCGCTATATAAAACATAAAAATAAAGGTTTTAAACCCACAAATGTGGGTTTTACGCAATGCATGGATTTACAATGCAGGGACTAGCAGACAGAAAACAACATGGCCACCGTTTAGTGGTTGCTAAGGGGGGAAGCTGAGTGTAAGACACGTAACTAAGCATTAGTAGGCAATCCTATGTAAATGAGTGGTAGGATAGTGAATCTCACTGTCACATAGCAAATGAGCACATTCCGTGTAGTGTAAGAGTTAGATAAGGGGGAGTAACAGAGTAGGAGATAGGTGACATCACAGGGGGGAATGTTAGAAAGAAATCAAGCTCATTGGAGCAAAGTGGTGTGTGAAAGATGTCAGTCACACAGCATAGAAAGAGGATTGTCAACAGATAAGTATGGGAAAGTCAAGAAATGGAAGGTGTACACTTGCTGCACGTGCATGTGCGCGTGTGCACGCTGGGAGGCGCGAGTAAGACAGAGTGCGTGCGTGTAAGGCAGAGTAAGCATGTAGGAACCTGTTTAAAGATCTGTAAACCTGTTTGCGCTGGTGTGCATGCATTTTAACCTGAATAAGCAGATTCTAGTCCGTGTAAGCATGTGTGCATGCGTGGTAGCCACTGTGAGCATGTTTTCGCTGGTATGCGCGCTGCTCCCCCCTGAGGAAACAGAGAGGAAAAAGGAAGCAGAAGAAATAGTAGGAAGCTAGCAGGGAACACTGGTAGAGCTAGCAGGTGAAAACAATTAGATGCAGGCAATTACACAGGCAGAACACTAGCCCAGCCCAGCACTTAAAACACTGCAAACAGCATTGCAGTATGTTTCTCTCAAGAGACACTGCAAGACAGGAGTAAGCTATTAGAAGTGAAAACTGAAAAAGCTGCACTCAGACCAAACATGCTAGGGGCTGCCATAGCTGTTATAAGGAGACATAGGAGACTTGCTGAGGGTGGTGACAATGCAAATGCTGCCAGACAACCCACAGTGAGGAGACGGAGAAGAGTGTACAGGCCCAGGGTCACCTACCAGGGGTTACATGAGCTGGAGATAGTAGAGCACTATAGAGTGGGCAGAGACCTCCTGCAGCAAATTGTTGAGCTGTGCAGGCCATGCCTCACACACAGAACCAACAGAGGGGAACACATCCCAGTGGAAACCAAGGTATGTGTTGGCCTAAGAATACTAGCAACAGGTACCTTCCAGAGACCAACTGGTGATATAATGGGGATCTCACAGGCATCAGCATCCAGGGTACTGCACCAGTTCCTGGATGCCATGTCGGCACATGTCGGAGATCATGTATATTTCCCCAATTCCCATGAGGCATTGGCCAGCAATATGCGACTCTTCCAACAAATAGCGGAATACCCTGAGGTAGTGGGTGCAATAGACTGCATGCATATATGCATCAAGGCCCCAGCTGGTGAGCGGGGTAGGGCCTACATTAACCGCAAGGGCTTCCCCTCCATCAACTGCCAGGTCGTGTGTGATGCCCAGGGCATAATAATGAATGTGTGTGCTGGCTGCCCTGGAAGCTACCATGATTCCCAGATCTGGCATCTGACGTAACTGTACCAGACATTTGTCAATGGGGACATCCCACATGGTCACTTAGTGGGGGATGCTGGATATGCACTGGAGCCGTGGCTGATGACACCGATCAGAAACGCACACACACCTGAACAAGAACGCCATAATGAGGCACACGCACAAACACAAAATGTAATAGAGCGTGTGTTTGGGCTGCTCAAGTCACGGTTCCAGTGCCTGGACACATCTGGTGGAGCCTTGCAGTACTCAACAACTACATGTACCCACATTGTCATGGTATGTGCTATGCTACATAATATGATTCTGCGAAAACAGCTGCAGCAGGACCAGCATAGGGCCGGGACAAACAGCCCCCCACCATTGCCAAGGCCATCACAGGCAGAGCGTGACTTGGAGGAGGAACAACCTGAGCCTGCCCCAGTAGGCAGAAGGAGGCATGCCCAGTATGCCCTGTCCTTGGCAAAGAGGCAACGCATAGCACATACACTGGCTCAGTAGGAACCCTGGGAATGATACCCCTCTCTGACTCACTCATATAGTAAAAGGGACGCCTAACATGACACAACCTGCTTTCAAACATGTACAGGGAGTGTAGTATGTGCATCCGACATAGGCAGCCCTGCAGCACCACCTGAGGCATGATTGCCATGTGTTAAGCAATGTAACACCATCTAGTATATGCAAACATGATGACCCTGCCTAACATCTCGCCCTCACCAAGCATGATGCCACACTATGAAGACAACAAGATCAAGTACAATAATTGGCTGAAGTATTGCTGTTAGTCAAAGGAGAACAAATGGCTGACAGCCTGGGATGACATGCCGAGCAAGACATGATGCTCCACCTGCTAGAGATGGCACGCACCCAGCACACCTGGCTGTGTGGATACTGGCAAAGGCTGTTGTCACCCCCACTGTGCCTTGAACAGGTAAGGATGGAAACACAAACCCACCACCATAGGTAGCACAAGGGATAACAACCTGGACGTAATGCTACCCAATGCCAGAAGTCTAAACTGCAAGATGCTTGCAGACCAAACCCACCTCAGCATGGAGAATGGTAATATCTGTTCTGTAACAGAAACCTGGGTCAAGGCTCAGAAGAGCACCCTAATACTACCAGGTTATGCCTTATACCATGCTCTACAGCCCCAAAACATGGAACAAACTACAATAGGAGTGTGGCTATTAATAATTGTCAAGGATAACCACACCCCCAGGTTGGTACCACAGCAAGAAGCAGCATGGACTATCCACGGGCAAGTAACAGTGGCTCAAACTGCGTCCCTGTTTGCAGCCTGCTACAGACCACCCTCCCAAACCCAGGAACCCCAGCCAGCCTTCCTGAAGACACTGCAGAGTATGAATGTCTCACCAAATACCAAACAAGGCACACACAAAGTATGACATAGGTGGTAATCCATTATGTATGGAAGAAGTAATCAGGGACATAGGGACACAAGTGGACAGTAACCCGTCATGTGACACTCACATTGCCAAGTTAGCCAGGAAGACCTGCTATATTGCCCACCTTAATATGAAAGGATGCACATGTAGATCAAGAGAGGTCACTGTGCCCCCATACTCTTCTCTTATCAGGCCCATACTTGAGAACAATGCCTCATTTTGGATGTACCTTACCTGACACCTGCAGCAGTTAGAAAGACCCCAAACGTACCTCAGCAAGAGGATAAAGGGTCCAAACATTTGTCATCTGCTGCCTGGCTGAAGAAACCACAGCCCAATTTACATGCATACTGCCCAGTCAGAGGCGATGTATGCCTGATGTACAAGGCCATGTCCAGTCCAGAATGAATGGACATGCTCCACTGCAGAAACTCCAAATCCAGCAGGGGCACCACAGTGAGATATCTGAACCTCCACACATAGATAAATAGGATGTGCTGGAGGGACAGATTCATAACCCAGAGGCTCCTTACACTCTGGAATAGAATCCCAGTCCATGATAGGCTGAGCTCCACACTCATACTCAACAAGAGAAATCCGGTCAAGTGCATGGGAGATAGTAGGTGTACACTGGGGGCCATCTCTGTGTCACATCTAGTAAAGTAAACCCTAAATGGGCATAATATGCACATTGCAAGGGGTGTCAAAAGCCACACACAGTCTGTCTATGCTCAAACTTGGCCAGGGCAGATAGCCTAGTATGAACCTATGAACCTATGATGATACAAATTGTGCAGGACACAAAGGATAATCACACAGCTGTCCTAACTGATGGTACGAACCATGGTGATAATCCACAGATATGCTCTGCAGTACTCAAATATCACAAACAATACACCAAACCCACACACATTGCCAACATCCAACCTAACAGATTCTTTGCAAACCCCCCACCAGCACCAAACTGCCAAATATCTATCCCAGCAGAGTGCTGGCCCCCTGACATTGCAGATGCTGAGGTAGCAGCCAGCATCTACAAAGCAAACCACACAGCATCAATGGTACCAGATGGTGTCCCGAGTTGTGTCCAACAAGTACTGTAAGAAGAATGGAACACCAAATAGCACTACTGCTCACTCTCAGTCTTACCACAGGATACGTACCCAAAGAGCAGTGTACAGCAACAGTGGTCCCTCACCACAAAGGTGGTGCCTGAATGGATACTGCAAACTATCACCCCTCAACCCTGACTATCTTGGTCGGCAAAATAATGGAGAGGATGATCATGGACCCCAGGAATAACGAGATTGGGTACCTACAGACATTGGACCCTACCCAGTGTGGCTTTCATAGGGCAGATTCTGCCCCTTAAACATGTCTGACTCATGTGAAACATGCACCAAGGCCATTGATGTGGGGAATGTGGTTCACACAGCCTATCTGGACCTTGCTAAACCCTTCCATACAATACCCCAGTTGTTCAGTACAGATAAGCTCACCAGCCTAACTATAAACCCCTATCCAAGTAGATGGGTTGCAAACCAGCTCAAGGACAGAACTGACCTGGTCAGAAATGCTGCAGCTATGTCAGACTACAAACCAGGTACAACTGGCATCCCACAAGGCATGGTCCTGGGACCTCTCTTGTATGCTATATATGTCACATAGGTACAGGCCAACATGGAAGGACTCTGTCTGAACAGGTTCGCAGATGACTACAAACTGCCCACCATATCGGACCCTCCAGCTGACACAAGCATCCTACAAAAGGCACACATAGAAACAGACAAGTGGTGCCACAGCCATGTCAACAAGCTAAATGCAGAATAGTGTATAGTCATCCCCTGTGGAAACACAGTATGTGGCCACAAATTACCACATAGGTGTTAACCCATTAAGTACATCAGGAGCAATAAGAGACCTGGGGACACAAGGTGATAGATATCTTGCATGTGACAACCATGTGTCTGTAGTGGTTACAGAAACATACCATATACCCACCTAATCATGAAGGTAAGCACAGCTAGGTCAGGGTAGGTCATTGTGCCTCTCCAGTCATCCATAAGCAGCCTCACAATTGCGTACAATGGCCCTTGTGGGATGTACCTTAGCAGACACCTGCATCAACTGGAAAGACCCCACAAATACCCCACCAGGAGGCTCTCAAAGCTGTAACAGATGCCATGTGTTGCCTGATTAAACAAACTTCAGCTCCACACAGTGCCATACCGCCTGGCTAGAGGTGATCTGTGCCTGATGTATAAAGCCATGACCAAGCTGGAATCAATGGACATTTGGCACCATGTAAAATCTGAATGCTGGTGACCTATGCACATGACAGGCCTGAACCCCAGCACAGACATAAACAGGACATGCTGTACGGATTGGTCCATAACCCAGAAGCTCACTCCACTCATGACTAAACTCCCAGTACATACAGGTTATCCAGGGAGTCCCTCATTGACTGTCATCCAGAGGAATCATGATGACTGGATGGGAGATGGTAGGTGTACCCTGGATATCACCTGTATGTCATGGGTAGACAGAAGCACAGCACACTAACCTTGACATATGTCATGGCAAACACCAGTAAATATGTGTGTTGAAGGACAAACACTCTTTGACTAGCATTACAAATGGCCTAGGGCACATGGCCATTGTTTGTCTCTGTCCACACAAGTTGTGGAATACATTAACAATGTCAGACAATCTTGTTCTATGTTGTCCATATCTGAACAAAAAGCAGCATGGTCATATCTGCACAACTGGCCCTCAACCAGTCTGGTGTGCTCACTATAAATATTACAAGCAGTGATAGGACTGAAACCAATGATACTGTCCACCACAGTGAAAGTACTGAACCAGTACACTATATGACAATACACTGTTTGGTCAGTATGAAAGGATGTTGACAACTGTATGCAAACTATCCCATGGCAACCCTGCAGGCACAGCATAATGCCTGTTAGGTTCAGACACAAAGCAGTTGGGCAGTAAGAACACAACCTGATGTCCAACACTCAACTGTACATGTGAAATATAGATGAAGTCCACACACAAACACAAATGTGGTGGACCACAGATCTCAACATATGGAAAGTTCACACTGGGCATGCTCGCACACTTAGATAAATGAGACGTGCCAGTCAAGAAGCCATATAAACTGCGAACTGGGCATGCTCACACACTTAGGCCATGTCACAGTTCAGCAGTTGCACACACATATCTGGCATTCATATGTGTTAACACAGGAACCTCCAACAATACAGAAATCTGCACAGTGCACACAGTGAAATTACAACAGAGACATAAGTAAAGTACTGGATCCCACTCATATGCAAACATCTGCCACAGTACACAAGTTGTTCATAGAGATAGGGAAAGCTATGGCAATAAAGACCCACAAACAGTTTATGAGCAACAGATACTTGCATCTGACAGGTAAACATATGGCCGTAGAGTTCAATACTAGGCTGTTGTCCCTATGGAATACAGAAGGCTATCCACAGTGTATTTGGCGTCTGCCTCCGCAGTACAGTAGGCCACTGTGCCTCTGCAAAGTTAATGCATATATATGCTCTCCCCCTTACTGATGGATAGTAACAGATGTACATACCTCTTCATAAATAATGATGTCAGCACACTATACATATGTCAGGAGCACAAATGATACCCAGTAATTTGAATAGCGCGCTCAGCTACTGCATCTCCCACAAGTGTCATAACATAGTTAGGTAGGGGTTTGAATCCTGCAAGTGCTCAGTGTGTATGTGTGAATGTGGGGAGTAGGGTATGTGCAATTCTATGTGTAAGAGAAATCTCCCTTTTGGCAACTAGTACAACACACCACATGCTGCATATTCCACTGTCTAAACACTGATGATGTCAGCACCCTATAAGTACAGCAGGAGAAAGCAAGCCTCCCAGTAATGCAAATATCACGTTCTGCTACTGTGTCTCTCACAAGTGTCATAACATAGTTAGGTAGGGGCTTGAATCCTGTAAGTGCTCAGTGAATGTGGGGGGGAGTGTGCAATTCTGTGTGTAAGAGATATGTCCCTTTTGGCAACTAGTACAACACACCACATGCTGCATATTCCACTGTCTAAACATTGAAGATGTCAACACTCTATAAGTACAGCAGGAGAAAGCAAGCTTCCCAGTAATGCAAATAGTGCGCTCTGCTACTGCGTCTCTCACAAATGTCATAACACAGTTAGGTAGGGGTTTGTATCCTACAAACGCCATGTGTGTTTTTGTCACACAGTTTGTCCTTGTGTGTGGGGTGTTGTTCCCAATATTGCACGACATAGATTATATCAGTAATGTCAATGCACACATGATGTATGTGTGTGCCACATACACATATGTACTTGTGACCTTCAATAGTTCCCATGTCTGAAGCCTGTCTCATGTGAATACATGGAATTTGCATTAGACAACTTTATGACTGTGGTGTTCTGTGCAGGGGCTGCATGTGGTATGTGAATATACAGTGTGAGTTGTATATGGTGTCATCCTACCAGCGAGGGATACACGTCTGGTATGGAGCATATAGTCCACATGTTGTTGATGAACAGGTGCAGCATATTTTCACCTCTTGTGGGAGTGGTAACAAGTTGTTCCATAGCAATTCAGTGAATAACTGCTAGGAACCTCTCAGCTAGGGTCTTGGAGCTAGAGTAATGCTCATGCTCTATGTTTGGGTAGTTGCAGTCCACCCATATAATGGTGTTTGTAGAGACCGTCATATTCCCAGTGTTGTCAGGAAGGCCAAGTGGGTTTCCTGAGTATGGGAGGGTGGTGTGTGCCAGGCTATGAACCTGAAGGCAGTCTAACCCACTGTTAATTACACATGGATAGGCTCTGATGCTTTGTGCTGTGCCACCAACCTGGAGGTGTGTGTATCTGTGGTGCCTTTGGATACTTCCCCCCTGTTCTGGTTTGGTGCATGTTTAGGGGACGACAAGCATGGTATGAGGTATGACCTGGCAGTGATGGGGTGCACCTGGGAGCCTTGTACCAGGATTCTGTTACTGCACAGATATTGCTGTTCTCCATGCTAAGGACAGTTTCCAGTGCATGCATCTTGAGGTTTACACTGCTGGCGTTGAGTAGCATTACTATTAGTGTCCTAACCCGTGTGATACCTGTGTAGGTGGCTATGTAATTTGAGCCTTGCATAAAAAGGCACTATGTGTGTAGCAAGTGCCTTTGCCAATATACAACGGCCCATGGGTGACAGGTGCAAGCTGTCCCTAGCAAAGCAATGTGGCTTGTCTAGCATGTAATCCCACGCTGACAGGCATTGGATCCCCTTTGAATGTCACCGAAACATAAGCCAATTGTAGAAATTGATCATACTGTCTACATATTGTGGAAGCATTCTTGGTGAGGGTAAGATGCTACTCAAGGTCAGGGTCATACCAGCCTGTGCCACATGCTCAGAGAGCCCCTCTATGTCCCCTATCATGTAGTCCAGGGAGGTACATCACAGGTCATTCACACTGGCACGGACAATGACTGAGTCATATTTGTACATGCCTTGGAATGACCTGTATGCTTGTGTTATGTGGTGGATCATAGTGCCCAACGGGCATCTCACCGTGACCTTCTCCTTGTTCAGCCTGGTGAGCGGGACCTCAGTGTACCTGACGATAGAGGTACCTATTACAACTGTAGCAGGTGTGTTGTTAAGCCGTACGGGCTGTGACTGTTCGACACACAGGCTTTGTGAGCTATGTGTTGCACGTGCTCTGTTCTGGCGTAACGTTTGCTTATGTGTCTGCTTCGCAGGTGTCTGCTGCTCAGGCAGGATGCTATTCTGAGACTCCAAGAATGTTCCTGTCTGTTTATGTGTTTGGATTGCTGTCGTGGTAGGTCTATGTGAGACTGGTATTGTATTCACTGTAGTATCCCACTCCACCTGACAGGTTATGCCAGTACTGAGTTAAGAGAACTTAGCCCCCAGTTTGGCTATGTGGTTGCATCTCTCACATGTGTTGTAAGTTTATGGGAAGGGGAGAGGGTTGTCTGTGTACATGAGGCAGCTGTAACATTGCCACATGACTCACAGATTCACAAACTGGACCAGAGAGGAGAGTGACAAGTGACCTTTGCACATGCTACCATAGTATTGTGAATCCCATAATAATTAACAACACATAGGGCCAATGGGGAACAAGGTTCTCAAGGTGAGTGTATGAGGGTGTAGTGCTTCTGATTTGTTAGTGCTGGCATATATAAATGCTTTCGTGAGCAAGTGCCAGGTAAGTCATATGCAATGTGTTACAGGCAACTTACATGCAAACAGGACAAACAGTGACGTTCTGTCAAGTGAAACATGGACATCAGTACAGTAAGCAATACAGATGTCACTAGGGATCCACAGAGGCACTGTAAATCTGCATTGCAGGTGGAATCAGTGTTTCAGGGAAATAACAAGCAAACATGCATACAAACAAAGCTACAGTCAGCAGGCCTGGATCTAGACTAGTCTACAACAAACAAGTTGTACGACTTCCAGTAGGTAACAGTGCAAATATGCAGGCACTATATGCCTGTACCCAGAAATTCACAGGTCAGATGGGCAGGGTCCAGCCTCACCTCCCACAAGTGTACAGACCATGTACCTTCGTAATGTAGAATAACTGGCCTGAAACCCAAGTGCTCATACCTGAACTAATACACATTTCGAATAACAGACACTGAGCTCTCACTCAGCAGTTCCAAACTTAGTAGGATGTATGCTACCTGTCCTGGCACCACAGTATCCTTAACATGTATGGAGACTCTCCTTCCTGTCATAGTTAGTTCTGTGTTTTGGGGCTGTCATGCATGGTATGAGGTGTGACCTTGTAGTGCTAGGGTGCTCTTGTGAGTCTTGAACCTGTTGTGTATTACTGCACAGATATCAACATCCTCAAACATCCTCATTGCAGAGTCGAGTGTGGACAGCATGCAACTTGCAGTTGACATGTCCATCATTGAGTATCAATACTTACATTTTATTATCCCCTGTGCTACCTATGTAGGTGGCCTTCTGTTGACAGCCTCAACACCAGTATGCAAAGATGTGCAGACATTACACTATGGTAATTACTATGGGTGTACAAAACAATACAATGACAACCATACTGTTACTGCATCAGGCATGCTGGGATATACCCACAATGATATCATTACACTGTACTGTTGACAACATGATACTATTACTACACTTCTATGTAGTCACCCTGTGCATCAGCACCATGTTAACCTGTTCCTGCACCGATGTTACAGATTGCAGGAGGTGGCACAGTTTCATCATATGCACAGGGTGTGTACTTGGCATGCCTGAGTCTGCCACTGATACAACCAAGTGACATGTCTGTGTGTGTGTGTGTGTGTTGGTGAGGGACAGCAGTACAAGATGGGACAATGTTGATGCAGTGTGTGCGTGTATGCAGTAGCCCTAGGTGTTATCAATTTGCATGTGTGTATGCATGCACACAGTTCCACCTCATGGCTGCCATATACAGGTGTTTGTGGACAGCCACAGACTGTACCTGCCAGGTCATACAGATCACTGTCTCTGGCCATGGACACGGTACCTGTGCCTGGCAGGGGTGCTACGGACCATATCAGGTACTAAGCCAGACTGGGTACTGTCATCAGAAGCAGGTGGTTGGTGACTGGAGACAGTTCCCTGTTGGGACTGTCCAGAGCCACGTGCACGTGGTCTCCTGGGGCGGTCTGATGACAGCACAGACCCAGCATTGCTGGGGCTGCTGCTGGCACTATGGGAGCGGCCGCGGGCCTGTTGTCATCCGTGATGACTGCCAGCTGCTGCTGTTGCTGGCATACGCCCATGTTGACACCTCAACCGCCCACCATTGCCCTGGCTCATGGACATGTAGTTGTGGAACAGATCTAATGTGTCCCCCCAACGTCTGTCAATGACCTCAGTGAAATTACGGATGGCAGCCACAACATCACGCATACTGTCATTCATAGCTGTGCGACATGCTCTCAGCTCCCTCAGACCCTGTCTGGTGTACCGTTCCATACGTGACTGTGCCTGCATTACAGCCCGAAACATAGCTGAGGTTGAAAGACCTCTGTGGGCATGTCTGACAGGGGCAGTATGCCCATGGATGCTCCCACAAGAACCCCTGGACATCTGCCTGTGTGGTACCATGTCAGGGCCCTGGCCATGGCTGCTGTGTGGGGATGCATGTGCCACCGATACCACATTACCCTGGTCAATGCCCACTGTATTCTGTCCATCACCTAGGGACATTGGTGACAAAGGATATATTGGCAGGATGACTGTGCACATTGATGGGGTCGACAGCTGTGTACTGTCAATTGGCTGACCAACGATGGACCCTGGCACACCTCCCTGTGCCATTACACAGGTATCATCATTATCACTATCCATGGCAGCTGATTCAGGTTTCCTGCTGCACAACACCAGAGCAGCACCAGAACCTGTGGGAGTAAGACAGGAAACACAGTTTACAATGTGTACACAATGTCACCACTGATACACACAGGCACACATGCACACATGCACACAGGTGCACATGCACACAAGCACACATGCACACATGCACACAGGTGCACATGCACACATGCACACTCCTCAGTATATGAGATATCAACACACAGACACAAACACACCTGCAATCAAACACATAGCACTACTGCTTCAGCCTATTATTACTATTAGTATCAAGAGTATTGAAGGTATTGTTATTACACACTCACCAGCATGGATAGGCTGCCTTGCTGTTACACCAGAGGGACCTGCAGAAATTAGATATTTATTGTCAGTGGGCACAACTGTGCCATTGATGCTGTGAGTATGATACAGTTCAGTAGTACAACAGTTGGCTTCCACAGGTCTACTGCTGATATTGAGAATATAACTCTTGCACAATAATTACCAAGATAACAGCTACAAACCGAGGACACACCTCACACATGCATAAACTAACAGTGTACAGAACAGTCAACTATACATATGGCATGTTACCTGCACGCTCCGAGTCCTGCTGCTGGGTGGCTCCAGCCTCCATCATTATGCATGTATGCTGCTGCTGTTGTTGCTGTTGGGCTGGAGCCACAACACTTAGGAGTAGTCCCTCCAGTCTGGTGAGGGGGGGATGAATAGCCACCCCACCACCTGTGGCAAGCTGTTGCCTGTGGATATCCGATGCACGCTGATGGACATTTCTAATTAAATCACTGCAGTGATGGCGTACCTGCTCATATGTCCGGTTATGCGTGCCTATGTAATTTACCCGATGGACCAGGTCTTGCCACAGTGCAGCCCTCTTCTGCTGGTTCTGGCTGGTGCGGGAAAAGAGTATTGCGAAATCCCGCACCAGGCTCTGGTGTATCTCCTCATCCTCCGCAGCGGAGTAGGTAGAGTTTCGCTGGTGAACCATAGCCCTGAAAAGGAAAAGAAAAATATGTCAGCAATATATGTCAGCAAAATATGGCACACATAATACACATAATACTCGACTGTAGTGATATAACTTAAACCCCATATATAGCATCTGTCTGTCTATTGGGGGATACACATGTAAATGACCAGATATCAGTGCTCAGCCGACAACTGTGCAACAGTACCTGGCACACTCCATACGACAGACTAGTATACTCCAGCAGTCAGCACACTGGTTCAGGTCCAATGCACAACCTCACACTGGGGGTTTGTATCAAGGTACTGTATGGGGAACATTATCAACCCATGCACTGCATGCAATGCACGTTACATATTTCATTGGTAATGCACACTACTGTTACTTGCCATAACCCTACCTACACCGCAGTCACATACAGGGTAACACAGCACAACATATGGCAATGTAGTATGTTTTAATCACAATACCTCACACATCTGTCTCTGGCCTCAGACCAAGGACACACACTACCATGACAGACAGACAGTCATGGTGAGCAATCACACCATTACATAACATGCACCTAGTCACTGGCACACTCATTCCACCTAACATAGTTGGTTTGCAATGGGTTCCTGGGTGTGCATTGTGTCTTAGGTAGGTAGTATGCTATTGGCCCTGGGCCTACAGCAGCATACTGTTATGCTACCCTGCCCCTTGTGACACATGTGATGTGATCGTACCTGCTCCTGTCAAACAGTTACACAGGGTGACTCATATGGCATATTACCTATCTGCATAACATTCAGCAGGGGTATGTCTGACATCTACTCATGGGGAGCCTTGCTTCTTAATGCTGTGTGGTTTACTCCAGGGTATGTCTTATCTGTGGGTAGGGACCTGTACCTCCACCATGTGCTCTTTACTGCGGTGACAAGGATGACAGACATAGGTAATTTGGGTTGTGGATGTTGTGAGGTGTTACCATGATTGTTGGACAACTGTCATGGGTGTGACTTAACTATGTATATCCAGCAGTGGTAACCTCTATGTAGGTAGTATGGGTGCGCTCTGTGGTCTTGTCAGTCACTCTACATAAGTAATGTGTTTGAGTGCATTGTCACAGTTTCTTACATATGACTGTGTCCTTCTCCATATCTGTAGCTGTCATGGGAGGTACATACCGTGTAGGACATTGTGGGGTGTAGAGGGGTACAGTGACCTACATGTCCATAGCTGACACACCATGTCTGCAGACACATACCATGTACAGGTATTACAGGACTAGTGTGCCACTGTGTATATCAATGGGGAGCCTATTGTACACTTGTTGCCCCTGTTCCCCCCTGACACATGCAGTGGTGGGCAGGCATGCACATATGTGGTGGTTACTGGTGTAAGTGTTTTGGAATGGGGTATGGTATTCCAGTATCCACACTGGTGTTCACTCCATGCCTTTGTCACCAGGCACCTGTTGCAATACATCTGCACACATGTGCCTCACTCAGTATATATATATATATATATATATATATATATATATATATATATATATATATATATATGTATGTATGTATATATATATATATATATATATATATATATATATATATATATATATATATATATATATAGATAGATATAGATATGGAGAGAGAGGGGGAGAGAGAGAGAGACAGACAGAGGGAGAGAGAGAGTGAGAGGGAGTGGGACAGAGAGAGAGAGATAGTCATATACAGACATATCTGTAGACAGTCAGATCTGTCTGTATATGTATATGTATCTACATATATCTATATATGTATGTGTGTATTACATATATCTGTATGTACATATTCTATCTATCTATATATGTCTATGTATTTCTACATCCCTCTCTATCTATGTATACATATATGCATATTATATATATATATATATATATATATATATATATATATATATATATATATATACACATACATATCTCGATATACATACGTATACATATAATAGATATATATATATAAACCTTTGTATTTACACATATGTATACACACACTAACGTACTGATGAACATCCATTACTGTACAACCTACATTGTGCATTGCACTACAACCTACATTGATATGTGCACATAGTTACCTTCACATACATATGTATGTACAGCCTTCAGTGACAGTTGCAGTATGTCCCCTGCCCTATGCACATCTTCATATACATAGATACAGACCAATAACACATATGGAGGGTTCACAGTATGTAGACTATTATATTAGTACTTTACATTACCTGTGTTTGTTACAGCTGTTTGCATTGGCTTTCTGATAGTTGGCCTGCTGCTGCTTCTCTTGCCAGCTTCAGTTTGCCTTGGCAGTGTCAGGTTGTTAGCCAGCATTTACTAATTGCATACAGCCTGTTGTGTAGTGATTGCAGTTCTCACTGTGATTTCAGGACAGTGCTATAAAAAGGTTTGTTAGGTAGGCGTAGCCCTTTCAGATTATCAGGGTGGGGACCATGCTGGTATGCTGTGGACACTGTTCTCTGAGTGTAAGGGTTGGTATGTTTCTCATATTTCAGGCTGTGTTGTAGACACTGCAATACATGTTGTACTGTAACCTGAGTATTCCTTCCTCCAGTTTCCTCTTCTCAGGGTGTATGTAAACTGACACCTACGACTAGTAATACTGTGTATATGGGTGTGTGTGCTTTCCTGTGGGACTTGTGGTGTAACTGGTATATAGCAGTGGCTCTTGCAATTTATTGCTATGGCTTCAATATTTGCCCTTTACGTTCACTCCTTGTATGCCTGCTAGGTGTCTTTACTGTAATGTGTTGCTATGGCTTTCCTATTTTCCATTTACATTCACAGCTTGTAATGCTTGCTATATCTGTTTGAGCAGCAATTCCCTATGTGTTTGTTGTGGTAGGGTGGTACTGCATGCAGTGTGGTCTGGCCATGGTGTGGGCCTTGACACTTAGAAGGGTATTTGATTATGCTGCTGAGCAGGCCTCAGATACTCTCAGGTGTATCTTTTATCAGCCTCATGGAATGGTACATATCAGTGGGATACACCCATGAAATATTCTGATATT
This sequence comes from Protopterus annectens, assembly GCF_019279795.1. NCBI lineage: Eukaryota > Metazoa > Chordata > Ceratodontiformes > Protopteridae > Protopterus > Protopterus annectens. The sequence continues at coordinate 1,037,917,524 of NC_056741.1, forward strand.
CTGCAGTTGTGACTGTGGGTTATTTTGAGCATATGTATTACTACACCATTTGTGACATGCAAGTGGTGCATACTTTCAGTAATTCATAGTTACCATTGCATGTGTTGTAACACCTTTCTGCCTACTGTTAGTACATTTCATAGGGAGTCAGTGGGGCACAGTTGACATTTGTTTTCAAATCAGGGACATCCCTGTAACTCAGTCACAGTTGCTATGTCTGGGCTCTTAACTATTAAACTTTGGCAGTGTTTATCCTGCTCTGAGTATGTGTGTGGCTTGCAAGGGCACAGAGTGCCCTTTTTTTTTTTTTTTTTTTTTTCAGGTGAGAGTGGAATGTCAGGTACAGGAAGTAGGTATAGTTGGGGAGGTAGGTAGGGGAGGTTAACAGACAAGATAAACAAGATGCATACAGGGGTGGTGTATGACACATGTGGGGGGGAAACACAATTGACGGGGATGGATGTTTGGATATCTCGAGCCCATGAGCCCACAGATGGCAACAGTGGAACTGAGATCCCCACTCATGGGCAGTTGCCACTGTGCCTTCACTGCCCAGGACGGGGCTGTGCTGGGGGCTGTGTAGGATGGGCGGCAGGCATGCCCGTGAGTTGTGCCACCCGTGCCTCAAGCTGGCATAGGGGCGCAAGCACATAATGCCTGATCTCCCTCACACACAGTCTGGACACTGCGGAGGGTGAGTGGATGGTCTCCTCCGGCCACGCTTTGCAGAGGCGGCCGAGGCCCCATCCCTGCAGTGCTTCCAACCCAGGTGGCACAGGGCCACTGGAGGAGGGTCCGGCCTGGGCACTAGTGCCAGGTGCACTCGCCAGCTGAGGTGTGAGAGGTGGGTCCGCTGGAACCCGCCTTCCCTGTCGTCCTATGTTTTGCATTATTTTATGACAGTTTGGGTTAGTAACAAACAATACCATTCACAATTAGTTGTAACAGCATGCATTAGTATTCCCATTAACCAAACACCCATAAATTCAAGCCATTGAACAGCAAGCATAACACATGCATAATTTGAACAACAGTACACAACCCAACAACATGCAGGGTTGATTGATGGCAACAGGCCATCAGGTTTGGATGTATGAACAGGGCACATGCATCAACGTACATGCACATATGTATGAACAAACAGGGCAAATGTCCAGGGGAATTAATTGTGAATACACATACCCATTTCATGTGGAATGGATTATTTGTGGTTATAGGGTAGGGTGAAGAAATATTTCATTAACAACTTCAAATACCTATATATATGCTGTACATTTCTACTAGCTGCAGATATATACACCCTACAGGTCTGACTACAGTTTCCTATGTGTAAACTTAGGCATGTTGGTGATGGGAATGTTACTGCTACATTAATATACATTGCATTTTTATTCATACACATTCATATCTGGCTCTTTTCAGCTACATCATCCTGCTACATTTGATTTATATGGCTCTAGACAACTGTGGATGTTTGGTATTTCACATTCATTTCATTCTGTACTGACTGCAGTATACTTTATTCAGGAGTTATTACAACGGAGGTTAACAGACAAGATAAACAAGATGCATACAGGGGTGGTGTATGACACATGTGGGGGGGAAACACAATTGACGGGGATGGATGTTTGGATATCTCGAGCCCATGAGCCCACAGATGGCAACAGTGGAACTGAGATCCCCACTCATGGGCAGTTGCCACTGTGCCTTCACTGCCCAGGACGGGGCTGTGCTGGGGGCTGTGTAGGATGGGCGGCAGGCATGCCCGTGAGTTGTGCCACCCGTGCCTCAAGCTGGCATAGGGGCGCAAGCACATAATGCCTGATCTCCCTACGCACCACAGTCTGGACACTGCGGAGGGTGAGTGGATGGTCTCCTCCGGCCACGCTTGCAGAGGGGCGACGAGCCCCATCCCCTGCAGTGCTTCCAACCCGCAGGTGGCACAGGGCCACTGGAGGAGGGTCCGGCCTGGGCACTAGTGCCAGGTGCACTCGCCAGCTGAGGTGTGAGAGGTGGGTCCGCTGGAACCCGCCTTCCCTGTCGTCCTATGTTTTGCATTATTTTATGACAGTTTGGGTTAGTAACAAACAATACCATTCACAATTAGTTGTAACAGCATGCATTAGTATTCCCATTAACCAAACACCCATAAATTCAAGCCATTGAACAGCAAGCATAACACATGCATAATTTGAACAACAGTACACAATCCAACAACATGCAGGGTTGATTGATGGCAACAGGCCATCAGGTTTGGATGTATGAACAGGGCACATGCATCAACGTACATGCACATATGTATGAACCAACAGGACAAATGTCCAGGGGAATTAATTGTGAATACACATACCCATTTCATGTGGAATGGATTATTTGTGGTTATAGGGTAGGGTGAAGAAATATTTCATTAACAACTTCAAATACCTATATATATGCTGTACATTTCTACTAGCTGCAGATATATACACCCTACAGGTCTGACTACAGTTTCCTATGTGTAAACTTAGGCATGTTGGTGATGGAAATGTTACTGCTACATTAATATACATTGCATTTTTATTCATACACATTCATATCTGGCTCTGTTCAGCTACAGCATCCTGCTACATTTGATTTATATGGCTCTAGACAACTGTGGATGTTTGGTATTTCATACAACCATACTATCTGCATATTGCAAAGGTACAGCAACATATCCAAATTGTGGGACACACATTCCAGCTTCAGTACTTTATTGCACACATTTCACTCTTTGGTTGTGCCTGTCACATTCATTTCATTCTGTACTGACTGCAGTATACTTTATTCAGGAGTTATTACAACTTTATTGATGGAGTCATACCTCTTTCTCGCACTCTCACTTGTTTTATTTTTACAATTCAGAATGGTACTCTTTACTGACATGTTTTACTTGGTTACAACAATCCTTTCCAACAGTCTCACTTGTGTCATGTTTCAGATTTTAAACGGGGATATATTTCACACGTGTTGTACTCAGCTTGTGTAGCTGTAATTTACAGCCTGATGCAGGTTATGTACTATTACATTACAGGTGGAACATGTTTATTTCAGACTTGTTTCATTTTTATTTTTGGATTACAGGCTACATCACACTTATGTAATCACACAGTACTAGCAGAATCTCTCTTACATTGTTACTTGAACTTTTTATTAATAAGTGACTACATTGCACTCTTTTGCAAGCTGTCATACTTATATTTTTTAACAGTTACAGGGAGAGAATTACTAACCTGCCTGGTGGAAACGCACAAGCCTATCAGCATAGGCTTGACGATTCATGGAACGGACACCTGCAGCTGTAATATAAATGAAGTAATATTGGAATACACATCTCCATAATATCAGCTAGGTTAATTTCTTACATAAATAATTACATGTAACTTACTCAGTAGTGGGTCGTTGGGCATTTGCCGGGCCTCCTGGAGCCAACGGTTCAGTTGGTCCTGCTTCCGTTTCTTCAGGTCCGCATGGTGGTGACGGACCTGTTCACCAGTCCTTGGTATTCCTGTGGCACTGGTGAGATCATGTGCCAACCGGTCCCACGCCTCAGCCTTGTATGCTCCCCACAGGACCAGGCCCTGCATGAGTTGGGCCTCATGATCACGGACGAGGAGCCAAACCATATATTTGGACTCCTCAATGCCCCACCTCTGTGCTCGGAAGCAACTACCCTCTCCTACACATGCCATCCTGACTGCAAATCGATTCCACAATCAGTTATGCTGTGTATTCCCGCCTATGGGGCTTATATATGCCGTTTTCCTGCACTTATCTGTGATTGGCCATTTTGGAAATGTATCAGCTTCACAAAACCTGCTTTGTCATGCTTCTTTTTCCATTCATTCCTATATATATGCTAATACTGCATTTCTAAGAGCAACTGTCATGGCTTAGCGGTTCAGTGCTTTGACTATGGTGCATGGTATCCTGAGTTCGAGCCTGGCCATTGCTTTTTTTATTTTATGACTGTCTACACAAGCTAGGAGGTGTGTCTGTGTAAAGGCAGTTTTGATACAGATTGCTCAACGTTGCCCGCCGGTTATCTTGTTGGCACAGTGCGCAGCTCCGCGCAAACGGGTTACGCTGGGTTACACGTCATTTGGCTTTCAGCACGCATATTATGCTCAGCTCAGTTATGGGCACACAGTTTCAGCATGTTACAACACTGCTCAACCCAGGGCACTCATTTTACACCTGTTAAACCACTGCTCACCTACAGGCAGATATACTCAGCTTGTTAGAGCGTAGCTCAGCTATGGGCACTTCTGACATATTTTTTTTTTATTATCTCACATTTCTTCAAAATACATGGCCCATTTCATTACATTTTACATAAAATATAATTTTATATATGTACATATATGTCAGGGAATTGTTTTGTGCTTATTTCACTAGAAATAAAAATTGAAGTTGTGGGGGCTCGAACCGTGACTGCCTCCTCTTCCGCCGACGTCTCTACCGCTACGCTATTGCTTCTTGGCTTACTTTGCATATTTAGATCTTATATGCTTTTCCACTGACTGGGTTAACTGTGGCTAAGCGGCACGCCACGCATAAGCGAGTGCAATTACGGGCAAACATCTTTAAAACTTATAAAAAAAATATAACATGTTCATTTTTACATTTTATGTTTATAGTCTGTGGGGGCATGTGTTGTGTTGTGTTTGTTGACATTTACGCAGACTCTCTCGTGGGGGTTTACTTTTGGGACTGTTCCTCTTGTAGGGGCATGTCCGTTTGCAGGACTCGTACTGCGGACACGCCCCCTACTTTCTTACACGGACCGTGTTAGCCTTGAGTGTGAGTCAGCATGCCCTCATGAATATGCATGGCATGCTGACGTCACACCGTTTAACTGCAGCCTCCGTGTAAGACTTGTAACTCTTACACGGAGGCTTCGTGAATCCTGCACCACCAGTTTCCTCACAAAACTTCAACATCATGAAAAAAATTAACCCTTTCATATAAAAACAGCTATTTAGAAGTAACAACAGCTGCCTCAGATCAGAAATCATATTATAACATTTCAATCATTTACCCACCAGTTAACCAGGCCAGAGAGAGAAAAAAAAGGGAGAACCTAGTATATATATATATATATATATATATATATATATATATATATATATATATATATGTGTGTGTGTATATATATATATATATAATATATATATATATATATATTATATATATATATATATGTGTGTGTGTGTGTGTGTGTGTGTGTGTGTGTGTGTGTGTGTGTGTGTGTGTGTGTGTATATATATATGTGTGTGTGTGTATGTATGTGTGTGTATATATATATATATATATATATATATATATATATATAAATTCACTTTATAGCATCGTAATACTGAATTATCGAAATTCAGTATCACAAAACTATAAAGTCGAATCCCCTAAATGCCGAACATACACAAACGCGAAACACAAAACCGCAAATCTACAAACTCCCATCAAACACACATCACAAACAACAAAACTCATACATACATCAGCGTAAATACTTCCCAACACTTCTCGACAATAAGCATAACACACACGCATACAACCAAACATATACACACACCTACCCTTAGTATGTGCAGGGGGGCAAGCCCCCCTGCACCCCTCTACTTATATATACTAACTCCGAGGTTGCACAACACTCCAAAACACACACAACCCAGCATCGCACATTCCACAGCTCCCCGCACAAACACACATCACATACACACAAACACCAGCACTCCCAACACTAACACATTCACACTGCACAACACCTGCCCTAACCCAAACCTCAAACACCCCAACACACTCAAACACACACAAACCCTCCACAAAACCTCAAAAACAGTACACTTACCTAATGCGCTATCTGTACCGCGGGTTCGACATAATCTCTTCGACACTTCCAGGTTCGTGGTTTCCGTCCGTTCGACTTTACAGGCTCTAAATTCTAAAATTCAATATTTTAGCATTTTGAGCATGTAAAGTGAATATATATATATATATATATATATATATATATATATATATATATATATATATATATATATAATAACTTATATTTAGCTATCTGTAAAACACCATAAATGCACTGTATTAATGTTTAAATGTATCTAAACAAAGAATCTAAAACATCTAGTTAGAAATACTAATCAGAAACACCTTGTTCCCCCACCACTGACCCACTAGAAAAAATGCACTTTGGTAATAAGTCAAGTTATACTATTACTGAAGAATTAGAAGACGTACATAATTTATAGTTATTTAAAAGGGAATAGTATGTAAAGTACTTATAATGGGGAAAAGAGGGAAAAGGAACAATGGTAACAAAAAAGTATAGGAAGAAAGAAGAAAGAGAGAAAAAGAGTGAGAATGTTATTTAAATAATACTATATGTAATTAGAAGAAGTAGATATAGAAAGGAAAAGAGAAAGTTAATAATAAAAATGATTCATATTACCTTACAGAATCAAATATATTATGATTCATAAAACAAAGCATTTAAAATTAGGAGGAATTTATTCATCTGTCCTTCAGTTTCTTAGTTTTGTTTGCTCCTTCCTTCACAGACCATCCATTTTTTTGTTGTCTGTCTCTTCAAACTCTGGGATGACCATTCCATTTCTTCTATGTCCGACTATATTTTCTTCTTTTGGATAAATTCTACTGCTTTTTGTAGGGAATCAAAGATCTTCACTCCTTTTGACAATGTGATTTTTATTCTTGCAGGAAAAAGAATTTGAGCTTTAATATTGGCTTTTTTCAAGGACTTTATTAGAGGAACACACTCCTTTCTTTTGGTTATGACTTTAGAGGTGTAGTCATTGTCAAAATGAATAACTTTTTCACCCATCCTGATAGGGGAATTAGTCCAATCTGATTTCAGCACTAAGTCCTTGTCTTGCGAGGACAAAAATCTAACTATTATATACCTGGGGTTAGACGAACACAGAGATGAAGCTGGATTTGGCAGGGATAGATGAGCCCTCCCAATTCCAAAAGAGAGGAATTCAGGCGTGTTTAGTGATGATGGAAACCACTTATTGAGGAACTGAATCATGTTAGCACCTTCTTTCTCAGGAATTCCATATATTTGTTTATCCCAGCTTAAGGTAGAGTTAAAAAATACAAAACCAGTCCAAATTATACAACAGGAACAGGGAACCACTACAGATTTATATACATAGTCTAAGTTATTACAGAGTTTACCACAGTAGAATGATAAAAAAGGCATATTTTATAACATGCTTGCATTTGAAGAATGGGTAGCTTATACAGCAGGATCTGATATATGGACAGATGCATTACTTAGATGTTTCTAGATTTTCATACCCAAATGTTTTAAAACTTTCATTCAGTTAAAGCAAGATGCTTATCAGTTAAACACTAAAGTAGGATGCATGACAACTGTTCTAATGGCATTTACAGAAGGGCAGCCGCTCACAGCTAAGTTATTAGATAATTTCAACATTACTATTACAGATAAATTAATGGAACAAATGTATGTTCCTACACAAATATCTCTAACAGTGTTATCTGCTATAGTCTCTTTATAGTGGTTTTACATCCTGTTTTTCTCCTTGGTATTCTATTTTGGCCTTTGTATGAAAACATCTGTTGCTGGTGTTTGTAGAAAAATATGTTTCCATCCTGTAGAGAAATAATGCTGGTATTGTCTTTTAAGGAAACATCTTGTGCAAATGCTGACTTGATGAAAGCATATCATTTCAAACTTTCTTGCTTAACAGTGTCATATAATAGACACATGTACAAATTGTTTTCCTGTTGTCCATTTTTTAAAGAAGCAGGTTAGCTTTCTTACTGACAATGTGAAATGCATACATCCTGTTTTTTACATTTTTGCTAAGTCTATAAGAGGTCAGCTTTCTTGCTGACAGTGTGAAATGCATACATTCTTGATAATTTTGTAGGAAAACATGTCCATTAAGCAAATTCCTTATTTTTCAAGCCACAGTCATTTAATATGGATGCTAATCACGTATTACTAAACTCTATTTCTACATTTAAGCAAGCTTTATTTTATACCTTATTTATTTTGCATATCTGTAACAGAATTATTTTCAACCTTAATACCTTGTTGAGCATACTCTAACAATATTCATGTTATTCCTCATTGATCTACTTTCAAGGTCTTCCAGTTTCCTCAATCAGCCTGGTGTTTTGTTTCAGAAGAAATTAATTTTGATGTTCATATTCTGTCACTCTAGTGTAAAGCCGTGGTGGTGCAGTGGTAGCGTTGTCACCTCACAGCAAGAGGTTCTCCCATTCGATTCTTGGCTGGAGCGCCTTCTGTGTGGAGTCTGCATGTCCTCCCCGCAGTCGAGTGGTGTTCGAAAGACATGCGTAAGGCGTGCCTTTGTTGAAGGTTGGGCATCGAGCTGGCACCTCGGCACCGTAAAAATCTACTGCCAATCATTAGCGGACCAGAGTTACACTGTGGCGACCCCTAACAGGGAAAAGCGAAAGAAGAACATATTCTGTCACTCTAGTATCTAGGTCAGTTACTGTTTCCTCTAAGACAAGAATCTGTTCAGATTGTTTTTTTACTATTCCATTCAGAAGTTCCAGTTTTACTGCATTCTTGTTTGATAATATCCATTTTGTTTTTGAATTTGTCCATTTTTAGTGACAGTTCGTGGATGTTTGTTATTATAAGATGTAGTTCTTTCTTCACTGCACTCTCCTGGTGTGGGTTCTTCACGTTGCTCATGTTTTTAGTGACAGTTCTTGGATGTTTGTTATTATAAGATGTAGTTCTTTCTTCACTGCACTCTCCTGGTGTGGGTTCTTCACGTTGCTCATGTTTTAGTGACAGTTCTTGGATGTTTGTTATTATAAGATGTAGCTCTTTCTTCACTGCACTCTCCTGGTGTGGGTTCTTCGCGTTGCTCATGTTTTTAGTGACAGTTCTTGGATGTTTGTTATTATAAGATGTAGCTCTTTCTTCACTGCACTCTCCTGGTGTGGGTTCTTCACGTTGCTCATGTTTTTAGTGACAGTTCTTGGATGTTTATTATTATAAGATGTAGTTCTTTCTTCACTGCACTCTCCTGGTGTGGGTTCTTCACGTTGCTCATGTGTTTAGTGACAGTTCTTGGATGTTTGTTATTATAAGATGTAGTTCTTTCTTCACTGCACTCTCCTGGTGTGGGTTCTTCACGTTGCTCATGTTTTTAGTGACAGTTCTTGGATGTTTGTTATTATAAGATGTAGTTCTTTCTTCACTGCACTCTCCTGGTGTGGGCTCTGAGTTGCTCATGTTTTTAGTGACAGTTCTTGGATGTTTGTTATTATAAGATGTAGTTCTTTCTTCACTGCACTCTCCTGGTGTGGGTTCTTCACGTTGCTCATGTTTTTAGTGACAGTTCTTGGATGTTTGTTATTATAAGATGTAGTTCTTTCTTCACTGCACTCTCCTGGTGTGGGTTCTTCACGTTGCTCATGTTTTTAGTGACAGTTCTTGGATGTTTGTTACTATAAGATGTAGTTCTTTCTTCACTGCACTCTCCTGGTGTGGGTTCTTCACGTTGCTCATGTTTTTAGTGACAGTTCTTGGATGTTTGTTATTATAAGATGTCGTTCTTTCTTCACTGCACTCTCCTGGTGTGGGTTCTTCACGTTGCTCATGTTTTAGTGACAGTTCTTGGATGTTTGTTGTTATAAGATGTAGTTCTTTCTTCACTGTACTCTCCTGGTGTGGGTTCTTCACGTTGCTCATGTTTTTAGTGACAGTTCTTGGATGTTTGTTATTATAAGATGTAGTTCTTTCTTCACTGCACTCTCCTGGTGTGGGTTCTTCACGTTGCTCATGTTTTTAGTGACAGTTCTTGGATGTTTGTTATTATAAGATGTAGTTCTTTCTTCACTGCACTCTCCTGGTGTGGGGTCTTCACGTTGCTCATGTTTTTAGTGACAGTTCTTGGATGTTTGTTATTATAAGATGTAGTTCTTTCTTCACTGCACTCTCCTGGTGTGGGTTCTTCACGTTGCTCATGTTTTTAGTGACAGTTCTTGGATGTTTGTTGTTATAAGATGTAGTTCTTTCTTCACTGCACTCTCCTGCTGTGGGTTCTTCACGTTGCTCATGTTTTTAGTGACAGTTCTTGGATGTTTGTTATTATAAGATGTAGTTCTTTCTTCACTGCACTCTCCTGGTGTGGGTTCTTCACGTTGCTCATGTTTTAGTGACAGTTCTTGGATGTTTGTTATTATAAGATGTAGTTCTTTCTTCACTGCACTCTCCTGGTGTGGGTTCTTCACGTTGCTCATGTTTTTAGTGACAGTTCATGGATGTTTCTTATTGTAAGATGTAGTTCTTTCTTCACTGCACTCTCCTGGTGTGGGTTCTTCACGTTGCTCATGCTTTAGTGACAGTTCTTGGATGTTTGTTATTATAAGATGTAGTTCTTTCTTCACTGCACTCTCCTGGTGTGGGTTCTTCACGTTGCTCATGTTTTTAGTGACGGTTCTTGGATGTTTGTTATTGTAAGATGTAGTTCTTTCTTCACTGCACTCTCCTGGTGTGGGTTCTTCACGTTGCTCATGTTTTTAGTGACAGTTCTTGGATGTTTGTTATTATAAGATGTAGTTCTTTCTTCACTGCACTCTCCTGGTGTGGGTTCTTCACGTTGCTCATGTTTTTAGTGACAGTCCTTGGATGTTTATTATAAGATGTAGCTCTTTCTTCACTGCACTCTCCTGGTGTGGGTTCTTCGAGTTACTCATCTTGAGATCTCCAGTAGAAAACTTCTTTATATATATATATATGTGTGTGTGTGTGTGTGTGTATGGCTCTACTTCTAATAATCAGAAGACCCCTTACCTGAAACTGAATTTACCGAGATGACAGCACCGAACTGCTAATTTACCAATCACACTACAGAATATTTTAACAGGAAATGTATGTACTTGGCCAATGTGGGTAAATTTGCCCTTTTCCCCACTGTAGTGCGATCACACAGTTGGTATATTTAGTTAGGGAAGGAGTGGAGCTGCAACCCCCCATATTGGAGGATGTGGGGGGCATAGACCCACCACCTGGATGGGTTTGACATACTGTGGTGTATTTCTTCGTTCAATGTTGGCCAAGTGAATACTTTCCCTTTTAAAAATTTTGATAGTGTGAACATTCAGTAAATGAACTTTTCAATGTTGTCAACTCAGTAAATTCAGTTTCGGTATAGGGTCTTTCAATTATTAAAAGTAGACCCATATATATATATATATATATATATATATATATATATATATATATATATATATATACATATATATATATATATATATATATATATATATATATATATAAATATATCTATATACACACACACACACACACACACACACACACTTATATATATAAAACAGGTACATATTTTTCAAGTTGGTTACCTCAGCAACCTTTTGTGTTGACTTGTACACAAGTACAAACAGCACTTTGATCTAGCACCAGACCACGCTCCTGTACTGGTTCATACATAAGTACTAGGCTAGCTGCCCTTCATCGCCATCTTAGGCCTAACCAATATCTACTGGTGAGAGTCAATCCCAATACCTGTTGTCTATGAGCTAAACACCTTAACCATAATGCCAACTGAGAACCCCAAGAATTTTTTGACATTAGTGCTATGGTAAGCTCTGACTCAAATCTGACCTCTTCCAATTTCAGGTTTAGTTCAGAGCTCAGCTCTGCTGACTGATGAGTACCAGATCCACCTCTTAGCTCACTGACTAGGATGCTGAAATTACTTACACATCAAAAACCTAAGATAACCTCATAATTGTGATGTGTGCTAGTCTTTCATGTTGGAATAAATGCTGATTAGACTGCAAATAAAACTGCCCCATGAACACAGAATAACGCAAGCACCTCCCCATCTATCTAGGGTCTATATCACAATGTCGAACTTACAAAAGTTCAGTCATTGTAATATTGAACCCTACTATCCAAAACCCAACAAACCTGAAAGCACAGAACGGCAATTTTTTTCCCAGGTATGTGCCGTGGCTTTGCTATTTTCCCCTTTTGGACTTTGGGGTTTGATATTACAATGTTCAAACTTGTTTTAGTTCGATGTTGTAATATAGACCCTCTATCTATTATAACCTTTTTCCCTAATCAATACATTAAATGTTACGCACACATTATAAAAATGTTTAATTCATTGGCATAAGTTAGATAAGTGTTACTAAGGCTGGAAAATTTACTAATATTTATACATGGAGAAGCAATAGTAGAAAATGCCCTGTAGTGTGTCTGGTAAAATCTGATGTCTAGTAGTTCATAGCTTAGTAACAACATGGACAATATTAAATAGTGTTCTTAATCGATTACTCAGTATGACTAAATAATAGCAGGAGGTATGGGTTATTAAACTACTTTCTTGTGTGCTCTACACCATAGCTGTGGTTCTTAAACAAACTGCAGCATAAATACATACTCAGGATAACCAGATGATTAAGTTGTTTTTGGCACATTCAGTACATCTCTGAACAACAATAAAAAATCTTCCTCATCTACCCACAGCACTTACTACCCATGACCCACTGACCTTCCAATTAACAATGATACTAGAATGGGAAGTTTTCAGGTACCTACTATTTAGTCAGCATAACTAAGCAGTAGCAGTTGTAGAAGTTGTTGAGTTTGCCAGAAGTGCTGCTAAAAAGTAAACTGCGTTGTATAAACACAAAATAAAGAAAAAATATCTATCCTAATCAATGTCACTGCCACTCATTAGCCTTCATAGTTCAGATTTATATTAGTACTAACTAAGACTTGTAATGATACTGGCAGTCCCATTAGCAACAATTGATTTTCAGAACAGTCATACAGTAGATAATGCTAAACAAATGGCAGCTGAAGTGTTGACCTACAACGTATAGAAACAGTAGTATTATTTAAGCCTTATCCACCTACTGTACTTCTCATCTAATGCCCTTCACTTTTGGTAGTGCATAAATTTAGACTAGGCAAGCAGTACAAACTCCCTAGTCCAAATGTCCACTTAACTTGCCCTTGTGACCCTCTTGACTGAAAAAGACCGGAGTAGGACTAGTTCATTTATCCTGTTAATGAATGTGTTTTTGTACTAAATAAAGAAGACCATTCATTGTCATCTCTCACAGCTCCTCACAGTCCAAAAGTTGTAGACACAACCCAATCCCATAGCCCCACAAGCAACTTAAGCAACTTATGCAGTCCTGCAGCACAAATTTCTTCCCCGTACCTGAAAGCTGTTCTCATTCCTCATTAGGCAACTGTTTTCTATGATTTCCTATATAAACATAACTTCACAATTTCTTAATACTTAGAACATACATTTTAGTGCAGCAACCTGTGTGTCTCCACATTATGAACTATCCCACTGTCATAGTGCAATTCAGGGGGAAAATGCCATTTTATATAGCAGCTAGAAAAATCTTTTTACATTGGACTGCAGAATGCTACTTCAACATTAAGATGATCATCATGTAAATTCTGTTATAAAATATTACTCAGTGCTAAACTGATAGATCAGCATTAAATATGATGAACTTTCATCATTACATTAGTAAAGTTCAAGGTCCTTATAACAAATTTGCAAAACCCCGACTAATAGATCACATCTCTTGAACAACTGCATTGTCCTTCCACATTGTAGAAAATGTCCTGAAACTGCTTTTGTTATGGACTTATGCAATGAGACTTCAGATTTCATATCGAAAACTTGTCAATATTCTGAAAACTTTTTTTCATATTTTTAAATACCAAAGTTATGAGTCTGTATTTAATATTGCAATCATTATCTTGTAGCATTACTGAATGTTAATATTTTTAAAAAACATTTCCTTATAACACTTCCTTGTAACATTTTATACTTCTTCTTCTTCTTCCAGCTTTTCCTGGTTAGGGGTCGCCACAATGGAACTCCGGTCTGCTAATGATTGGCAGTAGATTTTTATGGTGCAGAGGTGCCAGCTCGATGCCCAACCTTCAACGAAGGCACGCCCATTCATGCATGCCTTTCAAATGACACTCGGCCGCGGGGAGGACATTCAGACTCCACACAGAAGGTACTCCAGACGAGAATTGAACAGGAAAATCTCTTGCTGTGAGGCGACAACGCTACCGCTGCACAACCACTGCTGCAAAATGCATCACCTCATAAAAACTTGCACTGTCCTTGCATATTTCTGTTCCAAAAGATGAGTTCTAAACAGAAACGCAGTTTATTAATTTTATCATTTGTTAACCAGATAAGTGGGCTTGTCTAGAGGCCATTTTAGTCATTCTCAGGTCCATAAGGGGAAGATTAAATGCAGTATCAATCTATCTATCTGTATATCGATCTATCTATAGATATCTATTTGTATAGCAATCTGTCTATAATTATCTGTCTGTCTATCTAGCTATGACTAAACTTATAAAATCAAACCCATCCTATCAAAACAAGAGCCCATGAAATTCTAGAATGGCTCTGCATGGGTCCTAAAGGGGGTGAGTAGCTGTCTTACATCATTCTACCTCTCAGCAAAATGACAGTAAGCAAATTGTGTCAACCATTCCTTTGTCAATCAAAAGAATGTTTGACATGCCAAGCTGTTTTGTGTCGACAAAACCTGTGTTAACCAAAGTTGTTCATCAATATGCCTCATATCCAGATTCAATAAATTGCAAAAATACCACTGAACACTGTTTTATAGCCTTGCTAAAGAAATACAATACAATAAACAAGTGTTATTTGAAGAGAAAACAAGCTCTTCACATACACACACACATAAAACACGCACACACAAAAAACTTTCTGTGTATGTATGTGTATATGTATATATATATATATATATATATATATATATATATATATATATATATATATATATATATATATATATATATGGGTCTACTTAAAATAAACAAAATCCCACTTAACCAAAGACAACATTGCTGAGATGAGATCTCCGAAATATTAGTTTAACGAATGACCGAATGACCACATTCCCGAAATGTTTCCAACAGTAAGTATCCAGTTGACCAATATGCACAAATAAATACACCATGCTATCCCCAACATACTCAGGTGGGGGGGGTGATGCCCCCACAACCCAATGAGGGGGGCCTGCACCCCACACACACCGCAACTAAATATACCAACTCCAATATCACACTACAGTGGGGAAAAGGGCAAATTTCCTCATATTGGCCAACTGGATACTTGCTATGAGAAAAGTTTCAGCAATGTGGTCACTGGTTAAACTAAGGTTTCGGAGATCTCATCTCAGCAATGTCGTCTTCGGGTAAGTGGGACTTTGTTTATTTGAAGTAGACTCATATACATATATATATATATATATATATATATATATATATATATTTGAAGTACACGTATACATATATATATATATATATATATATATATATATATATATATATATATATATATATATATATATATATATATATATATATATATATTCCAAAGAAATATATAAAGTTCCCGGCGAAGTAAACACCTTTTAGTCAATTAAAAATATGAGTCACGAATAATGTTTTTTATGCTAAAAGGTGACCATAATTAAGTATACTCATTGCAGAAAAGAGCGTACTGACTAATCCACTCAAATCGATAAAAATCTTTGTTTAAAATGACAAAACTGGTTTACTGAATATACAAAGGTTAGCGCTTTCACAAATGCTTCTTTAGACCATTATTAATTAATCAGTATGCTCTTTTCTGCAACAAGTATACTTAATCGTGGTCACCTTTTAGCATAAAAAACATTATTCGTGACATATATATATATATATATATATATATATATATATATATATATATACTTGCCTATATATATGTTTGTCTATAGATATATAGATATATATATGTATATAAATATATATATATATATATATATATATATATATATTATATATATATATATATATATATATATATATATATATAGTTACCTATTACAAACTCGAAGTTACGGAACTTTGAATACCATATGGTCAACACCATATGATCAAAGTTCCATAACTTCGAAAATAAAAAAATAAAAAAAAAACTGAACAAATAAAACTTGCCTTGATGGGTTAAAGCAGCAGGGCAAGCCCCCCTTCACCACCCACACTCCCCGCTACTTAAATATACCAAATCAGAGATTGCACTTGAACAGAGTACGGCACGGAAAAGGAAGATTTCCCTTTCCTACACTGTAGAGTGATCTCGGATTGGTATATTTAAGTAGCAGGGAGTGTGGGGGTTGCAGGAGGGCTTGCCCCCCTGCCTACACCCTTTAGTTTTTCTTTTTTTTTTTTTTGTACTTTTTTAGGAACATTCGATTTTTTTAATAGTTCGAGCATAAAGGGTCAACCTTTAGTGATTCAAAGTATTAAAAATTCGGTATATAGATATATATATATATATATATATATATATATATATATATATATATATATATATATATATATATATATATATATATATATATATATATATATGTGTGTGTGTGTGTGTGTGTGTGTGTGTGTGTGTGTGTGTGTGTGTGTGTGTGTGTGTGTGTGTGTGTGTATATATAAAAAAGAGATTAAGGAGTAGTAAGAGTATAGTGTAGCTAATCATCTGCATGCTTTTTAAAATACATATACTGAATAGAGGCAGTGACCAGAACTCAGGATTGAACAAATAGTCTGGAGCTGAAAGGCAGACAGTCAAACCAAAGTTCAACATTTTTACACAAGGTCTAGAAATGTTACTTATGGTGCCTCAAAAATGTCATGATGTAGAACTCAAGAATGACTGTTCTGAAAGCTTGACCCAAATATTTCTGAAAGTCAAGGTTATGAATCTGCATTTCACATAGTAAGCATTTCCTCATAACTTTATTAGACAGTTTTTCAACAGATTATATTGAGTCATTTTCACAGCACAGTTTCCAATGAAATGCATTATTATTCTAAATTTGCAAACTACCATCTTTAGGACTTTATTTCATGAACAGTATTGCTACCCTTGCTCTCTTCCCACAAATCCAAATTCACTTGCTGTTGTGCAGGTCTACTCTGTCCATTTCCTGAACTTATGTATGTATTCATCACCTAGAGTCTCCCAACTCCTGAATTCATATTCCTTACTTGTTGTATAGGTCACTCCTACTCCTCCCAAGTTCACTTCCATTATGAGTACATGAAAACAATTGCACCAAGGACTGCAATTCTCAGACTGCATTTGCCAAAAAAAAAAAAAAAAAGACCAAAAAATACATTTTTGAGTGTTTTTTGCAAGGGACAAGCCCCTTTGCACTTCCTGATGTGAGGGCAAGCCCTCACACCCCCAGAAAATATATATACCAACTCCATGGAAGGAGGAAACTCCCCAGACTGGAAGGGGGGAAACTCCCCAAAAAGGGCATCTCTGCCAGCTCAACTTGCTGACAGTGATTTCCTATGGAGGAACTCTGATTGTCGTCGGGTTGAACCTCAGGCAACTGAAACTCGAGAGTACAGTCTTTATCTACCAGTAGGATAACATCCAGAATTCATACTTAATATATGTTTTCCATGGTGATCACAGCTACACTATGAATCTTTATTCATTTCACATTGCCCAGGATCACACACATCTCACCTCATGAATTTAAGTTCCGTGCCCACTGTTTCAGGCCATACCCTCCCATCACTTGAGCTCACATCCACTGTTAATCATTCAAGATCAACTTCCCTCCTACATCCTGAATTCATCTTTAGAGCTTGTTGTCCAGGGTTACCTTCTCCACTTCCTAAACCATGTTCACTGCTCACTCTTTAAAAGCTACCACAGTAATTAGTGTTACACCGTCTGCAAAACACCAACAACACCAACACAAAGCCATATAAACTGCTAAAATCCTTCTTTAATAAAATCCTTAAATGATGAAATGTAGATCAAAGAAGTCAATAACCCCAGAATTTCAAATGATGATAAGCACTTTCGGAAAGTTCCTTCATCAGATCATGTAATCATCCTTATCATCATTTGAAATTCTGGTTTATACGGCTTCGTGTTGGTGTTGTTGGTGTTTTGCAGACTGTGTATTTCGTTGTTCTTCAACACACCTTTAGCAGTTGCAGGCATTCATTTTTCTTCACAGTAATTAGTGTTGGTGCCTCACAGCTCCAGGGATCTGAGCTTTCAGCCTGATCTCTGCTTCCCACATTTGTGTGTTTCATATTCTCTACCCATGCTTCTGAGTACTCTGTTTCCTTTCCAACTCCAAAAGAGCTGTTCTTTGATTACGTTACTGTAAGTTCTACATGCATTCAGAATTTGTCTTTGTCCTTGCAGCATGGATCATGGCTGAAAGGGGTCAATAACATAGTCACCCTACCCACTTGTCTGAACAGACACCTTTATATGCATTTGCTCTTAGAATGCAGGTACAAGTACAAAGTTATGTTTTGGTCGTTTTTGTTGACATTTATATATGGTTTATTTTCAATATATAATGTTACTCATTTTTATGAAAATTTTAAATGCTATCTTTCTATTTTCTTTTCTGGTTTTAGTTTATGTATCTATTTACTTATATTTTGTCTCTTGAATGGACATTTATCCAGACATTTTTTTTATAAATTAACCAAGACAAAGAGAAACCCTGCAGTCCTTAGACTGAACAGTAATCAGAGAAACTGATTTAAATCATGTGCATGACAAAGTAATATCATTCATTTATTTTTTTCATAATGTCCTATATTCTGTTTGCTGTTAACAACATCCTTTGCCTTACTATACATCTCTTTCCTGTTATGTTGCTGCGTTCGCGTGCTAGTGCATACACTGATAAATACTTGATTTTTCTTCTTCATCTTCTCTACAGTCACTCGAGTCGAGCAGTGCCTTGCAACTACTTCTGCAGTCATGTCGCTGTCAATGCAATTTGTGCAAAAATCAGTCAAACATTGTGTATACCAGGTGTGTAGGTCAAATAGAAAACTGGGCACATGTGCATGCGATTCATGAAGATAAGGAGAAACAATCATTCATGACCGTGCATGAAATAATCTTTTCTTACACAGGTACCACAAAAATTCTGTGACTAATCATACTGTAATGCTATATTGTAAATTTTAACACGATTGCTCCAGCAGGTGTCAGTATAGCTGATTCATTCTGTAGATGATGTAATCAATAACTGGCAATTGACATTCGAAAATGAGCACGCAAATTGGTCAGCCCAACCAGCGTCGCCTGGACTTTCTTCCATTAATATATGCTACAAAAATTTTACTTTTGTTTCATTTAAACAAAAAAAAGAAAAATTATAAAAAACGGAGGCTTCAAAAGAGCGTGAAAGACAGAAGACAGACAAATACAAGGATAATCAGGTACATTATACAAAACTAGACAATAACAAATGTACCTGATTATCCTTATATTTTCTCTCTCCCATCTCTCCTATTCACTTGAAATCTCTGGATTTCATTTCTTTAATTAAAAAGCAAAGATCTTCCTTTCTCTGTTGCTTCCTTTACACAACATTGATGTACTGTGCAAGCGTTAAGTCCCATATGCATGCGCAGTACATCAGGAAAGCTCCCTGATACTGGGTAAAATGTGGAAGAGCACCACAGCACTGTTATACAAGAACATTATTTAAGAAAAGTAAGCAACATTTTTCTTAAATAATGTCATTGTATAATAGCAATACCCCATGGCTGTGTGTGGGTAATGCTGGATTTACCCATGATCGGCTTTGTTTGGTCATGAGGATGAACCGTGGGTAAATCTAGCATTACCCACACCCAGCCTTGGGTTACTGCTATAAAAAATAACAAATTCTTTATGCAGATGGTGCAGTAGCAATTTTAACAAAAAAATGGCAGAAAAGAAACCTGTGTGAAATAATGGGCACAGTTCCCACATTTTACATCCTGGAAAACTTCTGCAGTACAGCAAGCTGCAGCTAGACACTAAATAGAGGTCACTGTGTTTGTTACATTCATGAGGACAAGGTCATCACCTTTCCTTTCCCTCTTTATACAAGACATTCTTTATTTGGACAGTTGTGCCATGCAAAAAATATGAACATTTTCTGAGACTTTACAACAAAGATTTCCTAGTTCCATAAAATAAGCTACTTTGTATCAGAAACAGTTTAATAGTATGTGAAATAAAATATACATATCAAATTCAACAAAATGAGCTTTTAGTACATCAACAAAGTGAAACCTGACACCTTCTACTGGCTGAGGTATGATTTGTCTTAACAAATCTTTTATTTCCACCAAAAATATTCTACTTTAGACATCTGAAGAGGTTGCAAACCTACACGAGGCTGAGTATTCATAGTTGTTTCCAAACTATAGTGTACATCTGAGCTAACTGTAATGCTGATAATTTATAATATACTTTATGCAAATTCAGACCTGTTTATAAAGTTATAAATTCTATATTGTTTTCACTTATTCTGTATTTATGTAAAAATCATACCTCTTTGTAAAGTGATAAAGTCTGTACTGTTTTCAGTTATTCTGTTAGTGAATTCACCATTATTTAGACTAGCCAGACAAGGTCTACAGGTGGTACATGCATAAATATATTACTGTGATGCTGTTAATGAGAATATTAATTTTAAGTATTCCGATAAGATCTGGATTCAGAACATTGTGTTGGTCTGATTAAACTAATTGAACCACAGTATTATTTTTGATTTAATGAAAATTCCCAAGTAGATTTTCAGACCTTCTTCATTCCTGGCCACTGGTTACATTCTATGTGCCATCAACATATTTTGCCAGTGTCTGTGTAGGGTTTTCTGAAGACTCAGCCTCTTCATATACAATTCTTAGCCATGCTGTCCAAGAGACCAACAAGGAGCTTAACCCAATTTCCCCAGGCCATGGTACAGTTCCGAAAAAAAAAATGGTTTGTTACCTTCAGGTGAGGAAGAGGAATATTTGTCCATAGTGAAGGAACCTATGTATTTCTGGAACTCGTTTATGGGCAAAGGTGAGAATTAAACACAAGGCTGACCAAGCAGACCAGTGCAGTGACTGCAATCTTGCATGCACTAAATTGATTTCTATTGAAGAAGTACAAGCTTTGAGCTGAAATCATTTGTGTTTGTTTCCACTCTGCTATGGTCATGAGCAGAGGGCACTGAATGAATGGATAGCATGTCAGGTAGAAGCAGCTTAATTTAGTTTTATACACAGGGTTGCTGCACTTGATGTGACAGAGCAGGAAATCCAATGACCAAGGACAGCCTCAGAGTAGAACTACAGTTTCTGGCATCTTAGAAGAATCCTAGAATGCTTATATTAGAGTTTTCTAGATACAGTCCATTGAGATTAGACCTGATATTAGAGCCATGACATGCTGGATTGATTATATGCCTTCACTAGCCTGGGAAAACATTCATCTCTCCCATGATAGGCTGAAATTATTGGATAGAATAAAGGAAGTTTGGCCTGCCCTGTTTAGTCTGCTGTCACTACTTCATTTCTTAGGAAAAAAATGATTTAAAGTGATTGCACTTCGAGCAATTACTCCAAACTCTGATCACCAGCTTTTTAACCCTCTTGTTTTGGTCATTTTTTTTCCAATTTACCATTTGAAAAGCTATCCAGAATAGTGTTAATCTGTCCTTAATGCTTACTATCCATGTCACATCCGTATCGACCAAACTGTTTCACATGTCTGGTACCTACTTCCACTACTGCTGCTATGTCTGCCACAATTCCAGATATGTCTCTTCCTGACTGCCATTTCTCACTCTTATTTTTTTTAATCACTTGCCTTTCTTGTCTTTCAACATATTTATTCATTTATTTGTATTTGCCAGGGTAGAGCACTGATAAAGGAGCAGTTGCAGGCTTAGCCTGGTTTGCAAGCAAAACACAAACTAAGCAAACTGAGTACAATAGAATTGAAATGAAACATAAACATAAACACACAAAAATCAGCTGCATAATATCTGAACAGTCTTGTTTTACCTGTTCCCAAATCTTATCTGGCTGTACATGCTGGCAAAGCCTCATCTGTTTACATACTCTGAAACCCACCCACACGAGGTGCCACCACTATTTTATTTTGCTTGAATCATTTATTTTACCCACATATACACTTGCCACATACCCTGTTCTTGTTCCTTCTTCAGCTTATCTTCTTCCCTTCTCTGGAAAAACACTACATCTTCAATGAATGCACCAAGCAACCTTTGTTAGATTTTACCCACTGTTTCCCACCATCTATCGAGTCACTACTCTCGGTGTGCACACATGATGTTTTGTTTTCCTGTGGACTTCTCTATGTTTTGCACTGGGCCTCCAAGTTTTGCAGTCATGTCTTCTTCATAACGGATTTTTTTAAGTTATTCAGTAGAATTCAAGTTTTCTTCACCTCAAAGAATTTAGCACACTAGGCCTATCACTAACTGTTTTGTGTTGTCGATAATTCATAGTCTATGCTTTAATGCTACTACCAACTCATATCAGCCTCTGCTGTCCCATTTGTCTTTTCCCTTCAATCTTTCCCAGCATCAGTGCCTTCCTCCACTGAATCCTGTCTTCACATTATGTGTACAGAGTATTAGAGTTTTAGTTTTTTCTTTCAGACATTCTAGTGAGTTTATTTCAGTATTAACTGACTTGATCTTTTCACAGTCCATGAAATGTTCAAATATTTTCTTCAGTACTACAGTCCAACGCACAAATTTTTTTCAGTGCACAGCATTATAGCCCAACTCTTAAGTGCACCACCCGGTAGGAGTTCAAGCATGTTAACTGGGAATGGAAAAACATCCACAACACTCGAAAAAGAACAATTCTGACTCAGGAAACACAGAAATGTTTTAATAAAAAGTAACGGCATCCCAAGGAACACATTTGTTGTGAAATCTTGCACTTGTTGGTTGCTGCTTTAACAGATATATATTTTTATTAAAATGTTTCTGTGTTTAGTGAGTCAGAATGTTTAGCTTTCACAACCATGTTTTTACTGGAAATTTGGTAGTACTGACTACACTAACATGTGAGAATATGATGTAATTGCTCTTTAATGCCTTATTCATGTTTGCAATAGCTTTCCCCCCAAAAAACAAGCACCTTCTAATTTCATAGCAGCAGTCATCACCTGCAGAGATATTTAACCCCAAGAAAATAAAATGTTGTTGTCTCCTCCTCCTTATAAAATGTATTCATAGGATTCACAGGAATGTCAAAGCAATTGAGTCTAATGACCATTTATACCTTTCCAATGCCCACATTTAGCAGTACCCCCCTATAATAACCATTTATGCCTTTCCAATACCTGCACTTAGGCAGTACCCCCCTTTAATGGCCATTTACACCTTTCCAATGCCTACACTTAGGCAGTACTCCCTTTTTCTAGTAAGGCTAAGCCAGTCAAGCCCCCATTTATTTGCAAATAATTGCAGGGCTAGGTAACATAATCATATTTATTTATTTTTAGCAGCAAGGCATCTCTTGTAATATCTACTTTCACTTTTGTCGGCAGTCTGTCTATCTCTTGCTCACTCTCTCCCTTCAGCTCCTCCTCACTTTCGGCCATTAGACTAATATCATCTGCATATCTGAGGTTATTAATTTCATTCCAGCTTATGACTCATGCAGCCCATATAATAAAATATGTAGAGTGACAGTATATAGCCTTGTCACATGGCTTTGCCAATCTTGAACCTTTCAAGTATTCCAGTCAGTTGTAACTGTTGTTTCTTTGTCAACGTACAGATACTTCAGGAGGCAAATAATCTGATCTGGTGTCCACATGTCTCTGAGAACTTGTCACAGTTTATAATGGTACAAACTGTGAAAGGCTTCAGAGCAGTCAACAAAGCATAAGTAAACATATTCCTGTAATGTCCTTGATTTCTTTATTATCTAGCAGGTGTTCGCAAGTTGATCTCTTGTAACTCTGCCCATTCTTAAAATATTTTTTTATCTGGCAGTACAAGGCCCATATAATGCTGGAGTCTAGCTTGCAAGACTCTTAGCATTGTCTTGATAGCATGCAAGACCAGTGCTAATGTTTGATAATGTAAACATTCTTTATCATTCCCTTTTTGGGAGTGGAATGTGAACTGACCTTCTCCAGTCCATTGGCCATGGTTGTGTTTTCCACATTTGCTGGCAAATTATAAGTAACTGAGTAAAAGCATAATTTTGAAATAATTCAGATGAAATTCATGACTTCCTGTAGCCTTATTAACAAGGCTTTCTGTAGCCCATTTACCTTCACTCTCTAGGATGTCTGACACTAGATCAGAGAACACAACATCACACGTATATCTCAGTGATGTGAGAATCCTTATGTAATTCTGTGTTTTCCAGCCACCTGCTCTTAATGCAGTCTGCTTCTGCTTCTTCAACATCGTTCCCATCTTTTTTTCTTTTATTACATCCATTTTTACTGGAAGTTTTCTCTTAATATTGCTAATCTTCTTTAAAAGATCTTGTCTTTCCTATTCTGTTACCTCCTTCCAGTTCTTTGCACTGCTCATTTCAATCTACTTCCTTATGTTTTTTTTTCTAGTATCTGAAACTCTGCATTCAGTTTGACGTATTTTTTAATGTCTACATAGGCTTTTGCTTTTCTTTCTTCAGCCACTTTTAAAGCCTCTGCAGTCCAAAGCCATTACACTCACTGGTTGGCCCTATCTCTCACTATTATTACTAGATATACGTAAGAGCTCAATCCAGCACCAGTTCTGTTATAACATACTAATAAAGAAAATACTATGATCAAAACGAATTAATCAAAACTACAAAAACCTAAGAACTGGAAATAGAAAACATATTTTCCCTACTGGCTCTCCTCCCCATCTAGATATTAGCTACTAGAATAAAGCCATTCCATGCACTAAAGATATCTGGATCTAAATTTTCATTTAACCAACTCCTAATATCTAATCTGTTTAGCTGATACCCTACAGGTCTCTTCTGTCCCACCCATGACATTTCTTCTGATGTATTTTAGTATATCTGCTTGGCTACTGTTTACCTTCTCTTAAGTGGATACCTAAAATTAAAACTAGTAATTTATGGATGCTGGCAGGACCCAAGGACTTTCATCTCTTAGACCCTGTCATAAGCACACATAAGAAGGTCTTCATCAGAAAGTGAATATCCAAATCAAGATACACCCACAATAAGAGCAACATGTAGTTTAGTATGATGTTCCTCTCTAAAACTACATCCGATAGTTCTTGAAGCTCCCTTTTGAACTTGTCTAGCAGGGGACAGTGCCAGAAATGTGCCTTCAGGTGCCCCATTCCCAGTGGTACATTTCCAGCAAAATCGTGTGGAATGAGGGGAACATAGGTTTAAATCTAGACAGCCATCTGCCCTTGACAAAGCTGAATTGGGTCAGATCCAGGGTTTGGTGGTCACCTATGTCTTTATCTATGAGGTCCATGATGATACATTCCATGGCCTTACAGATAAGGCTGGTCAGACTTATGGGTCTATAATTCCCTGGATCTGTTACTAAGTCACCTTTCTGGAGGGGAATAACTGTTGCTGTTCTCCATTCCACAGGAACAAAGCCTGTGCTTAGTTTGTGATTGAATAGGGTACTTAACAGTGATGCTACTTCATGTTTTAGTTTGTTTAGAAAACAGCCTGGGATGATATCTGGTCCCATAGAAGCTGTGTTTTTCCTCAGACAATGGTTTAATAACCTGCTCTTCAGATATATAGGGTGAGTGGGAAGTTGAGGGCAAGGTTTGTGACAAGTTTGGAGGGGATAAGGGAGTGAAATTTTCACCAAATCTGTCTGCCAGCAAGTTTGCTATCTCTGCGGGATCATTGTGTGTGATACTGTTAGTCATTAGTTTGGCACATGCTTGGGCTGTGATTGCTAGGTTTTTCTCAAAGCTACCCTTGGAGGATTTGACATGTTGTCTTATTTGCCTGTTGAAGTTGAGGAGTGTGTTTTTCCATTGTTGGGGCCTCGATTTAGTTTTACTAGACAGCAACGTTTTGCATTTGTTGTAAAGTCTTTTGATGCTGGATGTCCACCAAGGTGGCTTGTTTTTACTTGGGGCTCTGGCTTTGATGCTCTCTGGAACAGTTTAGTCTACACACCTATACAACTGATAGTACAGGGCTTTATTTAAGCTTTAGTGTGGTTACCACTTCCAGCTGGGGATGGAGCCGGGAATGCATTTATACCTTCCCCTAGGAGGGTATAGTTTGCCTTGATGAAGGTTTTTTTAGTCTGACTTCACCCTTTGTGAGTTCTGATGTTAGTGCCAGTTCGAAGGAGACTGATTTGTGGTCAGATTTAACTAATGAGGGTCCAACAGTTGCGGTGGTGCATCTGTTTGCCATGTTAGTAAGGACCAGATCTAGTATACTTGTTCCTATTGTTGGGGTTTGAACAATTTGTTCCAGGACATCTGAGTTAAGAAAGTCAAGAAATTTGTGCACCAGTGAGTTAGGGCTAGAGTAGGTTTCCCAATTAATGGTGGGATAATTGAAATCCCCCATGACCAGAGTGTTTGGCAATATTTGGACTGACTCCAGTTTTGTCAAGTAGGTGTTGTATGCATCATATTCCATGGAGGGGATCTATAACTAGCTATGACTTGAATGGGGGTCTTACCCACAGTAATCTGAACTTGGAGTAACTCCATGGAGTTGTCCTGTCTAACTAGCTGGACAGTGAATTTATTTGTAATATAGATAGAAACACCACCTGCTTTGGTTCTCATACATTTGTTTTGCAGTCTGAAAGTGTGGAAGGCATTGTAGCCTTGCAAGGCCAGGGTACTCTCTCAGGCCTTGAACCAGGTTTCTGTGACTGCACAGACATCTACATCCTCCAGTAATAGGAGTGCTTTCAGGGTGTGTAGTTTTGGTTTAAGCTCCTAGCGTTTAGCAGCATAACCCTTATTTTGTTATGACTGGCAATTTTCATGTTGTGAATTTTGTTTTTGAGACCTTGGCTAAGAAAGACACTATGGGGAAGGCAAGAGCCTTTGTCAGCAGCCGAAAGCCTAGTGGTGCCAGGTGCAAACCATCTCTGGCAAAGCAGCGAGGATTGTCGACCATGTCATCCCAGGCAGACAGAAACTGGATCCTCCACACCAAAAATTAACTCAAGTTATTGAAATTGATCACTTTTTGTTTATACTGTGGCATCTTTCTAGGTGAGGGTAATATACTGCTCAAGGCTAGAGACATATCTGCCTGGGACACATACTCAGAGAGCTCAATCATGCCTCTCTTCATATAGTCCAGTTAGGTACATCTCAGGTCTTTCACTCCAACATGAGCTATGACACAGTCATAATGGTAGTTGTTGCCAAGAGACCCAAGTGCATAAGCGATCTGAAGAATTCTGGCACCGTGCAAGCAGCTGACCGTGACTTTCTCCTGATCTAACCTGGTGAGTGGAACATCCATGTGTCTCACTATGGAGTCTCCAATGATAAGTAAAGTTGGTTTATGAGTATTACACCTTAAGGGCTTGGTAGGTGAGACACTGGTGTTGCTATGAGTCTTGGGTGCTGTGGGAACTGTGTTAGTTGTAGCAGTCTTGTGTTTTGGAGGTCTCTGGTGTTTCAGTAAGTTTTCTGAGAGAACTTCCATGTATGTTGATTTATGTGTTGGATGTGTACTATGTGTATGAGTAGTGGTATTATGTGCATAACTAGTGGTGGATGAGTTAACAACCTCTTCAGTGTTACTGTTTTGAGTGCTAGAGAGCAAGGATTCAAGATTATTGGTGTAGATACATCCCTTGCACTCTGTACTAGAGTGAGTTATTAGTAGAGGATTGTCAGTGTACATGAGGCAGTTGCTAGGCAAGGCTGGCAGGAGAAACAAGGGTAGTCAAACTGCCCATAATTCTAGGTTTGAAGAACTGCTATCTCAAAGGGGGCACTTTCAGGACTGATCTAGGAGGTGCTCTGCAGATGGGTATTTCTGACAGGGCTTTTGGCTGATGGATTAATAGGTCACAGCTTACTAGCAATACTTCTTAGATCAGAGATGTACTAAAGATGAAGACTACACTAATTCACTACAGCTGTATCTAAGGGAAAAATTGTCAAAATTATCTGTCCGGCTATGGCGCACAATTGTGCAGCAGTCGGTGGTGTAGCGTGATCCATAAACAAGAAGAAACCCATTCAAACTCGGGGCTTGAATACCAGAAGCTAAAAACTTTAAAAAAAAAAAGTTCAAAATAACCAATGAGGGTGCTTACTTCAAGCCCTATACCAATCACCCTTCCCCAGGTAGGTTCCAATCAATACACTTGTCTCACAAGGGTGCAGAAGGGCCCCTTCTAATGAAAGATGACTTGGAAAATGTGTTCAGAATACAACAGCCACTACAAACAGACCAAGGTGCAACAAACCTGTATCTGGACTATGCTACAATTACTAGCTACACTAATTTAAGCAAGGAACACTAAAAAAATGATTTAAACAACAGAAAAACAGCAGTGCGACACTAAAAATATTTTAAACAGCAGAAAAAACAGTAAGAAAAAACAACAAGGAGACACTAAAGAATGTTTTAAACAGCAAAAATCTTTCCATAGCCCTTCAGGCAGTCTGTCCACCTTGTCTAAACCATTAAATCTGTTCTTCATCTCCACTATATATTCAAATGGTCTGGCGCTCTTTCTTGTCTTTAATTTAATTCTAAACTGTTTGATAAGAAACTGATAGTCTTAACTTCAGCATGCTCCGGGTTTTCCTTGTGCTAACTGTTCAGAGCTCTTCAGAATGATTTCAGTATCAGCCATGCTGCGATAGCAATATATAAAGCTGTCTCTTAGGCTGTTGAAAGAGAGCATTGTTATAACCAGTGAGTTATCTTCTCAGACTTCTAATAGTCCATATCCTTCTTCATTTTGTACTCCAGGGCCAAACTTGCCTATCATTGTAGTTTTTCTTCGACTGCCCAGTATACGAAATCTAAATAGTTATTCTGAATTTTCAATCAGCATTCAAAATGTATTACCCACTTCAGCAGATGCAAATATGCCCTCAAAAGCCACTGAACTTAAAATCTCCCCTCTATTTCACTTCTCACTAAACACCTATCTGCATTAAGTTCATATCTTTTTCTCACTCTGCACAGACATTCACTATTCCCATTCATCTTTCCTTCTTCAACTACCATCTTTTATACACCTGTCATTGTCTCTTGTTTTGCCAATCTTAACCAATCATTTTCACTCTTCCTTCCAACTCAGTGCTGTATATGCTATAACTATGTAATTTTCACACTATATATTATTTGTGGATTCACTTCAGAAGCTCAGAATACTGAAATCTCGAATATCAGTATCTTGAGCCCAAGAAGTGGAATCCACAAAACAAAGAAAACTAAAAACCGCAAAATTCAAAACCTCGAATAATGGAAGTTTTGAATGTCACGGTTTTACTACACACACACACACACACACACACACACACACACACACACACACACACACACACACACACACACACACACACACACACCATCCACCACACAAACACACACAATCACTCTACTACATGAAAGTAGGGGTCAAGCCCCCCTGCACCCCCATGAGGGGGGCTGCACCCCCACACCCCCCTACTTAAATATTGTCACTCCGAGGTCGCACTACATACAAACACACACAAAACACCACCACACAAGCTATTTTCTCTTCGCACACACACATCACAGCAACAAAACACACTAACACACACCACAGCCCCTACCCAAACCCCTTAACACACACACACTTACCTGAATACATGACCATAGCAGAACGTTAGAAGCGCGAAATCCAAAACCTCCGGTATTCGAGGTTTTAAAATTTGCGCTTCTAAACTTTCGCTATTATGTGGATTCGGCTTCTTGGGATTGAAATACTGAAATTCGAGATTTCAGTATTTTGAGCTTCTGAACGAAACCTATTATTTGTATACTGTTCACTATTTCATAGTCATTTACATTCTTCACTTTTATTTGCACTTTCATATATGTGTACAAATAGTCAAATGACTGTTTGTTACTGACCTGAACTGCTTGCCAAATTAATTCAATGCCGTTGTCTTCTTTTGTAACCTAAACTGAGTCTGAAAAAGGTGTGATATATTGTGTTCTACCTCAATAAACAGATTCAGTGAATGAATGAATAAATAAATAACTTAAACATAAGATCTTTTTCTCTGTTACATCCAGAAAGTGCTGCTGATCCCCATAAAACTGATCAGCTTCCTCCTCTTCAGTAGCTGTAGTTAAGCCCAAACTTATATCACCATACCATTAAATGGCTTACCTTGCAGTCTGATTGAGATCATTCCGTCATTTTTATGAAACCACTTTACTTAACATCTCACAACAATGTCAGCATCACCAAGTATTTGAACCAGAACAACACAGAACATTAAAAGACAACCATTAAACAATATATTTACAAATGGTTATCCCAAATTGTAAATACATTTAACAAATCTCAAGATTCAAGGTAGCCCTCTTATGTCAACTAATATGACAGGATAAGTCTTTAGAAATATCTTCTGAAATCAGCTTTCAACAGAAAAAAATACTAGAGTGTCCAAGCCAGTGCATTACATAGGAATTATTCGCAGCTTCACTCTTACAGATAACAGGAAACCGATATTTTTGATCAATAAAGACTGGAAAGAAAGTTCTGCATGCCATGGTAGCAGCAGAGATCATTCTAACCAATATCCTTTAACTAATATTGTAGTCACACAAGATATGCAAAAAAATCAGCTGAATTTTCTTGACACCCTGAATGGAATCTGACTCCAACCTCCTAGTTGCACAAACTTTTGGAAAGAGTTCCCAGGAGCATAATCTTTAAAATGGGTGAAAGTAAAGCTCAGGGGAATATTTAAAGATTCACTCCCTCACACAGTATTGAAACCAGTCCTTATCTGAAATTGTCATCTTTAAAATCTGCTCCTCTTTACACTTATAATTCAGCCTAATTTAGTTTTGTATAAAGTCATCAGTCTACCCTTAAGCATACGGGAAAACCATGGCCAAAGCTTCAACACAGATGTAAGAGGCTGTGTCTATGGGATGGCTATGAGTTTTAATCTGTAAATAGTGTCACTATTTAATGTCTCGCAATATAGGGCAATGCATGCATTCATTGAAAGAAAGAAAACAAAAGCCTACTGATGAGTATACTTCTGACCAAAACATACATAGGATCATAGGAAGTTACTAGGTTAATGGCCTTAGGGCCCTTACAAGCCTAGCCAAGTTCTGCCCTTGTTTACATGATCAGCACCTATTGCCCCTGTCCAAGAGAGAGACAGGTGGAACCTCTGGGGTGAATTTATGGTTACTCATCCAATTGTCTAGATTGCGCTTGAAGAGGACCAAAGAGGTGCTCTGCTTTACATGATTTTTGAGTCTGTTCCACAGGTGCAGTAACCTCTGGGAGATAAATCTGTCCCTCCAGCGGGTTGTATTAATGTCACATACCAGGTTAAGGTGTTTAGAGCGAGTAACCCATAAGCCATTGGACTTATGGATATGTAGCATTTCCAATAAAGCAGAGTCAGAGATTGCCTTATACAGAATGCAGAGATCACCTCTGAGTAGTTTATATGAAAAGGAATAAAGTGACAGTGATTTCAGCTGATCCACATAGAACAGATGCCGAAGACTTTCAATTCTCATTGTGAGGAACTTTTGTGGTCTCTCCAGTTGCTGCAGGTGCCTTGAAGGGGTACATACCAAAAGGGTCATTGTTCTCAATTATTGGCCTGATGAGGAAAGCATACAGGGAGGTTATAACTTCCTTTTACTGGAGGCAATGCCCTTACTTATGAGATGAGCAGTATAAAATGCCCTTCTTACTACTCTGGAAACATGATGATCAAAGGTAAGGTTACGGTCAACCTGTGTGCCCAGGTGTCTCACCACTGAGTGCATGCTTAGGGTGTTTCTATTGATGTGGTAGTTAGCTAGAACAACTATCCGCAATAGATGATAATACATTTTTTGCATTGAGTTTAAGGCCATGACTTTAGCGCCAATAATTTATTTGCGTAAGACCCTCTTGTAGGATGTCGACATTGTTTGGGGATACTATAACCGTTCCCAGTTTGCAGTCATCAGCAAACTTTGTCAGTCACTGACCTTCAGTTTTTGCTTGCACTTCAGAGAAATAAATTCCAAACAGTAGAGGTCTCAGGACTGATCCCTGTGGAACACCACTGGTTGCAGGTCTACTGTTGGAAGTGGATACCCCTATTTTGACTGTATGGATTCTATCGGTGAGCCAGTTAGCTACCCACCTAGTGATATACGAGTTGATACGTAGCAGGATGAATTTGTCAATAATGCCTGAGTGCGGAATAGCATCAAAAGCCTCAGAGAAGTTCAAGTAGGCTGCATACAGAGATTTTCCCTCATCCAGGGCTCTGGTGACTGTCTCGAAGAAGTCCACCAGGTTTAACAGGTATGATTTCCTTTTGACAAATCCAAACTGAGTAAGGTCAAGTGTTTGGAGATTACCTATATCCTTGTTGATAAGGTCCATGATTATTTGCTCCATGGCCTTGCTGATAAGGCTAGTAAGGCTAATAGGTCTATAGTTCTCAGGGTCAGTGGAAGCACCACCTTTGTGCAAGGGGATAATGGTGGCTGTTTTCCATTTAGCTGGTACAAAGCTGGTGCTTAAACTTTGATCGAAAGCAGTACCCAAAGGTTTTGCTAATTCTTGTTAGAGCCCATGTAGGATGCAGCCTGGAATGTTATCAGGTCCCATAGATGCTGCATCTTTGCCCTTAGAGTGGGCATTTATGATCTGTTTTCTAGAGACACAAGGTGGGGGACAGGTAGAAGGAATGCCATGGGGTATGTGTGGTGAGGACAGGGGAGTGAAGCTTTTACAGACCCTGTCAGCTAACAGGTTTACAATATCCACAGGCTCAGTATATGTGGTATCATTAACTACCAGTTCAGTGCAAATATGAGTCTTATCTTTCAGGCTATGAATGTAACTAAAGAACACCTTATGGTTGTTTATGTTGAGGATGCTAATTTGGTTTCATGGTTTGCTTTGGAGGACTTCAGAAGCAGCCTTATTTTCTTGTTTAAGCTGAGGAGGAAGTGTTTCCAGTTTAGGGCTTGATCCTTTCTTACTTTTGGACAACAATTTCTTCTTATTGTAAAGCCTGTTAATGACAGAAGTCCACCATGCAGGTTTGCTCTTCCTTGAAGAGTTTGTTTTGGTCCTATCAGGTACGGTTGCATCAATGCAGTTATACAGGTGTTTGTAAAAAGTATTAGTGCAGGATTCAGCATAGTTGCCAGTTCCATCCGAGGGGGGAGCTGCAGTGAAGCTATTTATACCATCCCTTAAAAGGATATAATCTGCCTTGGAGAAGCTTATTAGTTTAATTGTTGCTAGGGGTGGATCCAGTGTGATAGTTACTTCGAATGAGACTGATTTATGGTCAAATCTGACAAGGGAAGACCTCACAGTGGGGTGCTACAGTGGTCCCCCATATTGGTAAGCACCAGATCAAAGATTTTGGCATCCCTAGTTGGGGTGCCCACCAGCAGGTCTAGGGAGTTTGAGTTAATGAACTCAAGGAATCTTTGGGCAAGTGTGTTTGAGAATGAGTAATTTATCCATTCAATGGATGTTTAATTAAAACACCCAGAGCCACAGTGTTCAGATGTATCTTGATGGATTCCAGTAGATCCAAGTAGGCAGAGTGGGTGTCCTGATTCAAGGAGGGGGTCCTGTAGCTGGTAATGACTTGAATAGGTATCCTACCAACAGTTAATTGCACCTGAAGTATCTCCAGGGAATCATACTGTTTACCCATTCTGGAGGTGTATTTATCTTTAATGAATACTGATACACCACCTCCTTTAGTTTTCACGCTTTCTGTTTGTGGTCTGAACATGTGGTAGGAGATGTAACCTGGTATGGAGGGGATGCTCTCCGCAACCTTGAACCAGGTCTCCATGACTGCACAGATGTCAGCATCTTCAAAGGTGAGGACTGCTTCCAATGAGTGCAATTTCATGCTAAGACTCCTAGCATTTAGCAGCATAACCTTAAGGTTGTTTTTTTGATGAAATTTTTACATTGGGAATTTTGTCCTTGTGACATTGCTTAAAAAAGGCACTATGGGAGTGGCAAGAGCCTTTGCCAGTAGCTAAAATACCAGGGGTGACAGATGAAGACCATCACTGGCAAAGCATCAAGGTCTGTCGATCATGTCTTCCAGGCTGACAGATACTGGATCCCCCTAGAATGACATCAGAAACTAATTCAATTATTAAAGTTAATGATTTTCAATTTAAATTGTGGCATCATCCTAGGCAAGGGTAATATGCTGCTAGGGACATACCTGACTGTGACACATAATCAGAAAGCTGAATCATGTCACTCTTCATGTAGTCCAGGGAGGTACGTCTGAAGTCGTTCACACCAACATGTACGATGACCGAATCATAATGGTACTTGCTGTTGAGAGACTTGAGTGCCTACGTGAATTAATGAATTGTGGCACCAGAAAAACAGTTGACCATGACTTTCTCCTTGTACAGCCCGGTGAGGGGCAAGTCTGTGTGTGTCACTATAGACTCTCCTATGACTAAGATATTTGGAGTGAATGTGTGTTGCCTTACAGTCTTTGATGGTAAGACAGCTGTGCTTAAGTCATTGTGTGTATTGTGTGTTTTGGGTGTTATAGTTGGCTTAGTATGTATGTATTTTGGCAGTCTCTGATGTTTAGGTAGACTTTTTGTGACTACCTATGCATATGTTGGTCTATGTGTATGCTTTGTGTCATGAGTAGGAGTTGTAGTAGGTGGGCTGGCAACCTGCTCCGTATTGCTATCTATTGCATGAGAGCTGTGATTCCAGATTCATAATGTAGGTGCATCTCTCACAAATGGTGCATGAATGATTTTGAAATAGGGGTTGTCCATGGGGCCTGTATTATATTGTCGAACATTTAATACTTTGAATCACTAACGATCCAACACTAGTGATCGAAGTGTTAAATGTTCAAATCCCTATAAAAACATATCTAAAAGAAAAAAAGAAAAACAAAAGGCTGTAAGCATGGGGGCAAGCTCCACCTGCACCCCCACACCCTCCGCTATTTAAATATACCAACTCCGAGATTGCTCTACAGTGTAGAAAACAGAAATCTTCTGTTTCCGCACTGTATTGCACTGAAGTGCAATCTCGGAGTTGGTATATTTAAGTAGCGGGGGTGGGGGGGTGCAGGGGTTGCTTGCACCCCTGCCTACAGCCTTTTGTTTTTTTCTTTTTTAATTTTAGAATTATTTTTATAGCAATTTGAACTTTTAATACTTCGATCACTAGTGTTCGATCTTTAGTGATTTGATGTATTAAACATTCGACAATATGATATACACCCTGTCCATGTACATGAGGCAGTTGCTACACTGACTCAGTAGGCCCATATCATCCAGGCTCATTCTGATCTACTGGGTGAAAAACTACAACTGATTGGCAAAAATATTATGTTATTGTGAATTACTTTAGGTTTTGAAGCCAAAGGATCTCAGCCTTGAAAGCTTGTAGTGCATGATTTCTGAGATCCATACTTTGCTACGCTGAGTTAGAGATTGTCACCTTCAGTCCTGGGATAATCTAGATAGGCTGGGGGTATTAAGCATGACTAAACACAACAGCATCAGCACTTTTAATGTTCTGCAAAGATCAGGTAACCCCAACCTTCATGTTTCGGGTGAAATCATCAGTTTTCTCTGTAGACATGGGGTTTTCTTACTCCAATGAAATTAGAGATTACAGTTAGCAATTTTGTCAGTATATCAACTTAATCCCAATATAGCTGTCCCAAGAATAAAAATTTGGAAAACAGAAACATACATAGCATGGAAATCATGGTAATTTTAGAGGACATCAATTCCTAATTTGTTTATTAAAATGTTTTGGTAAAGGGAAAAGGCTGGCTTCCACCAAAATTCTAAAACAGGAGGTAATTACACCCCCCAGCTGCTTATGACAAGAGTTCCATTGTATACTAAGATTATGGATTAATGCTTACAAAATCCTACAAGAGGAGTCAAGGGAAGAAAAAATGACTTATTCCCATTAATAGCTAAGCCAGAATCCTTTGGGAAAGAGTGAAAGAGATGCAAAATTACTTGGATGTGATTACCTCGACTGGAAAGCCATAAACTGCACCCATGACAAGCCACACATCTGTTACAACAATCTGCCATATACACCCCCCAATGACTATAATACTTCTTGACACAAAGGCTAAGAAACTCAGCATGTCAAGTACCCATAAAGAGAGACTAAAAGGAGCTGAACACTGCTTATTGGTTACTATACGACAGAGAAGTGATGTGTTCAGCTGTTCGCAGAAGGGTATAAAGTAATCATCCACCCCAAATTTCCTTAACACGTCCTAGATGAGATCCATCTAAGTGACTCAAAGGATTTATTAAAGTCCATGAATAATGATGGAATGTCCTGATCTTGACAAACTTAATGGATATTGAAAAAAAAAAATAGAAGAAAAACAGGAATGCTCTGCTTTTGTTTCACTGGACAGCTTTAAGATATATCTCTCAGGCCTCCTAGCTAAAATTCTGAACACTGTTTTGGTTTCCAAAGGGACAATAGCAATGGGCATGTAGCTGCTAGGAAATGTGGGGTCTTTGTCATCTTTCAGAAATGTGATGATTTTTTTAGTCTAATAAAATTACATGATTTGCCGGAGGCATTACCAGTTTCAAGCTGTTCTAACAGTCTGCCACCTGGATCTCTTTTACACTTTTTTCTGCATATCAGTGATGAACCCATTGGGCTAGAAGCTTTGCTTTATGATAAACTGCCAATTCCATAATATAGACTGATTAAGGCCTGTCACTTCATGTGGGGTGAGTTTAGCCAAGTGACAGCTGTGAGAGGTGGACAGTTATCACCTATGGAACTAATATCCGTATACAAGTAAAACAAGGGCATGTTCTCATTAATTTTGTGAGCAGAATAAAAGAGTTCTCTCAGAAAGCCATCCAGGATACAAATAGATTGGGAGCACCATCTAACACTCAGACAATAAGACAATAATTTGGATAATTTTATATGAAAAGCCTAAAAGAATAGTTTGAATCTTTCCTAGCGTCCATGGGCTAATGTATTGCAAGCAAATAAACAATCCTTATTTGGCCAAAACTAAATAGATCTTAAATAAGATGCATTTGCAAGATCCTTTAACATACTGCTCTGCTATTTTTTACTTTATCTTTTAACATCTTACCCTTACAACTCGTGGATTTAAACCTCATTCTACTCCTTTAACTGACAACTGTACTTAACACAGATTGAAAGGTCTTCCACTCTCCCTCCAGAAATACCATTGCATCTCTCTATGAGATACTCAAATCTGGGTGGTCCAATAGTGAAGAAAATAATCATCTTAATACCTTTCCATCATCAGAGACTCAAGCCTTCATGCTTCCTTTGTTACCCCCTCCCTAACTTTTGCAAAGTTACAACTATAACGCTGTGCTCACAATCCTAGTTTTCATCTCCAACTCAAAAATGGAGCTTTATAAGCTCCAACGTATAAGAAAGAAATTCATTCTATAGGCCACCACAGTAGTAGTTGCAAAAACATGAACACCTTGCTAGTCAGAAGCACCACTTTACAGGGCTACACCAACAAAATTCCTGCTGCCAACTAGTTAATCTACCTACATATTTTTCCAAACAGGTATCTCCCATTGGAATAATTTTCGGATACTGCAGGGTTCCTGACTACTTTAACCCCCCCCCCCCCCCCCCCAGTGATCACAAGGTTAACACCTATCCCTATAACATCCATAATATCCTTAAGGGAATCAAAGACTCTCAGATCCTTAAGATCAGAGACATAAAAATTCTACATTAATAATATTTCACTGCAAGTCAAAACCCTTGCAAAACATAATATATCTAAATCATTTGAGTGAGTTTAAAGCTTAGATAATTTAAGGAAACAGCAACAGAACACCACCTTTGGATGACACAGCAAGTGAGAATGTGCCTCACCCTTTCCAGTATGAAAAAATGTTTGCACCACATTTTGCTTAACTTTTGCTTACTGGAGCAAAGCAATATTAACTCTCCATTGTCCCTTTTCCATTAATTTCCTTAACACATATCACTGTTTCACAGCTTACTTTTAGCATTCCAAGCAATTAGTTCAATGGAGCCCAAGCAAGCAGTATCAGAATGATTGTAGTTAACAATGGTCATATGAGAGGACTATTAAAAATGAAGTTCTAGTCAGGTAAACTACCTTCGAACTAATAAGACAACGAAAGAAAGCTACCATAAGATGCTTGAGACTTCAAGAGATTCATAAAGCAGGAATCTCAAGAAATCTAACATAGGATGCAAAGTAAGCAAAACATCAAACCTGCAACTCTCCAGCAGTTAGAATATTAGGGCAGACTAAAAGTACACAAAATGAAAACATAAATGCGACTAGTTAAAACATGAATTCATGACCAATAATACCTTAGAAGTGATATGGGTGGCCGTGGTGGTGCAGCAGTTAGCGTTGCCACCTCACAGCAAGAGGTTCTCTGGATCGATCCTTGGCTGGGGTGCCTTCTGTGTGGAGTCTGCATGTCCTC